>NC_034603.1:80890682-80905533 GCF_900095145.1 Mus pahari | reverse complement strand
CCTGTCTCGAAAAACCAAAATAAATAAATAAATAAATAAATAAATAAATAAACAAACAAACAAAAAAGCCATTTAAAAAGAGGGGGTCTGCTTTCCTCAACTCACTGGCTCTTCTGTGCCTTACTTAAACACACACTCAGATTCCCTTCCTCTACCCCCTCTCACACACAGATATCCTCCTCTCTTGCTTACTCTGAAACACACACACACATCACTTGTAACTCCCAAATAAACCCTTTTAGAGTCCTTCCTGGAGTTGGAGAGATGGCTCAGTGGTTAAGAGTACTTGTTGCTCTTGCAGAGAACCTGAATTTGGTTCCTAGCATCCACATGGCAGCTCACAACCATTTCTAACTCTAGTTCCAATGGGATGTGATGCTTGTTGTACATGCATACACACAGGGAAAACATTCACAGTAAAAATAATAAGTAAAGCCGGGCGTGGTGGCGCACGCCTTTAATCTTAGCACTTGGGAGGCAGAGGCAGGCGGATTTCTGAGTTCGAGGCCAGCTTGGTCTACAAAGTGAGTTCCAGGACAGCCAAAGCTACACAGAGAAACCCTGTTTCAAAAACCAAAAAAAACCCTAGAGGTTTGAGAGTCAGGGGAACAGTGAATTTGAGAGGAGCCTATGTTACAGAGTGAGACCTGCTTAAAAAAACAAAAATAGGAGCCGTTGAGATGGTGCAAGCAGAACAAGGTACTCGCTGTTACCCGTCCGTCTTAGTTCAGTCCTTGGAATGTCAAGTTGAAGGAGAATCAGTCACAGTCTACAGAGTCCTTTTTTGCCTTCCCGCCTTGTATACTCAATAAATAATGACGTCAAAAAACCCAAACAAAAGCCATGTACCCCTCACTCCAGTTCTAACCCAGGGAATAGTATGTAAGCTCATTCTTTTTGTTTGTTTGTTTTGGTTTTTCGAGACAGGGTTTCTGTATAGCCCTGGCTGTCCTGGAACTCATTCTGTACTCCAGGCTGGCCTTGAACTCAGAAATCCGCCTGCCTCTCTGCCTCTCAAGTGCTGGGATTAAAGGTGTGTGCCACCACGCCTGGCCTATGTAAGCTCATTATTAAGAGTTAGATGTTTTTAGAGTCTTCAGGATACAAGCTCTTGAACCAGAGTGGTGATTTTTTTGGGGGGGGGGGGCTTCTAATCATAATCTTGGTTAGGGACTTGCTGCAAATGGAAAGCTGCTAGCTGTGTAAGACCCTATTTTCCAGAAATATGTGTGTGTGTGTGTGTGTGTGTGTGTGTGTGTGTGTGTGTGTGTGTGTAAATAAACTCACTTTGTTTTTTTTTTTTTGCTTTGTGTGTGTGTGTATTGTTTGTTTGTTTGGTTTGGTTTTTTGTTTTGTTTTTGTGACTGTCCCTGTGTGTGGTCTTAGCTGTCCTCGAACTCGCTTTGTAGACCAGACAGACCTCAAACTCAAAACTCTTGTCTCTGCCTCCTAAGTGTACATACAGATTGAAGGTGACTGTTCCATCAGGCCTAGTATTGCCTTTTATCTCTTTCTTGGAAGCATTTTCTCTGTAATTGATAAGCCCTTTGGATGTATGGAACTTGGCAGTGCTGCCCAGTAAATTTTCACTATGTAAAGAATTTTTTTGCCAAAACAGCATTTTGGTAATTCAAATTTTTTCCTTACTCAGTTATCAGTTCAGTTACATAAAACAGCTGATGGCTGCAGAAATGGCTCAGCAGCTCAGAGTGTTTAACTGTTCCTGCAGAGACCAGCACCAACATGGTGACTGTAACTCCAGCTCCAGGGGAACTGTTGCCTTCTGATACCATGGACATGTAGGTGAAGCACTCATAACAAAAATAAATCTGAAAAAGAGTAACCAAAACAGAGCTGATACTGTAATCTATCCCAAAGTAAAGAACTGAAGACCTAGCTGGGCCATGGTGGTGCACGCCTTTAATCCCAGCACTTGGGAGGCAGAGGCAGGCGGATTACAAAGTGAGTTCCAGGACATCCAGGGCTATACAGAGAAACCCTGTCTCGAAAAACAAAACAAAACAAAAAAACAAAACAAAAAAGAAACAAAAAAAAACAAAACCAAAACCACTGCAAATCTACAAATTTCTTTGAAGTTTTGTTCTTTGCTGAACCTTTTCCTAGGGTTTAAAAGCAGTCATTTGCTTTGGTAGTTTGTTAGTTTTATATTTTTGTTGTTGTTGTTTAAAGTAATTTAGGACTGGCATTGTTCACTAGACAGGTATCTTTCTCGGTATATAGGTCTAAACTATCCTTTCCTACTGGGTGTGGTGGTGCACACCTTTAATCCCCGTACTTGGGAAGTAGAGGCAGGTGGACCTCTGAGGCTGGCCTGGTCTACATAATGAATTTGAGTTCTAAGACAGCCAAGGCTACATAGATCCTATGTCCAAATAAATACATATATAAATAAAATAAATCCCTTTACAATTTATATTTTGCAGCATTTTTTAAAGTAAACTTACAACAGTTAGCCATTTTTCTTCAGTGAAACAGTTTTTCTGTGATCTCTGATCAATTTTACTTTTGGCTTTTAAAATATATTTAACTAGTGTGTGTGTGGAGGTCAGAGAGTAACGAGAGTCAGTTTTCTTCTCCCACCACGTGGGACCTGAGTTGGAACCCAGGCTGTTATACTTGGCAGTAAGCAACTTTACGTGAAGAGCCATCTCACCAACCCCCAGGTGACTTTTAAGTAGCTGTAACACCAGCAGTTGATTGCTTTCTGGGCAGCCTCTGTAGCAGCACAGCTACAGTTTGATTAGCCTTAAAGCAGAGAACTGGAGACTCGGGCATATGAAGTTGTTCTGGGTTCTCAGTCTCCAGCATGAGTTTAGTTCTATGAGCGAATGGGCTGCGTTGCTTGAATGAAGGCAAAGAGCTCTTCACCTAACATTTGCCTTGGCTGTTAGAGATAGGTGCCACATGGCAGCAGTTAGAAGACCCTGCACTTGTGTGGTAACTGTGGTGGTGTATGAGCATGTTGGGGATTGTGGATTCCCACAGTATATTTATGCTGGGTACGGTGAAGACTGGAGTGGCAGCAGCAACAGTAGCTGCAGGATTGCAGCCAGCCTCTTTTGAATGTGCTTAGCACTTTGTGTTAGCACAACAGCCTTGAGGAAGTTGGTCTCTGGAGAACGGTGGTGTAGGAACAGCTAAGGAGCCTTAGGCGCATCTTGTGATGGGTGTGGCCTGGCAGCCTGAGTGGTGCAGTGAGTACTTGGTCTTGAGCAATTTGGCCTAGAGGTAGCAGGCAGCATGGCTGAGTCTGGGCTAACTGTGAAGTAACCTGAAGGAGGTGCTGGCTGTTGAGAGTTGACCACAGGGTTGGGTACAGCGCATCCATTCGCCTTTCTCTGCATGTACTGGGTGTAAGGTGAGCCTGGCACTCGGCTGAGGCAAAGCTCTCTATGGTCCCTGAGGTTGAGCTGCTGCACTGAAGAGGCGGTGCTGTTCAGCATGATGCTAGGAGGGCTCATGCTGTGTCTGAAGCTCAGTGTTGCTTTGGATGGCCTCACATGTGTAGTGATTCTCCTGCCTCAGCTTCTTGCTTGCTAGGATTGTATTCATAGCCACTATGTCTGGCAGTACGCCTTTAATCCCAGCACTCGGGAGGCAGAGGCAGGNGGATTTCTGAGTTCGAGGCCAGCCTGGTCTACAAAGTGAGTTCCAGGACAGTCAGGGCTATACAGAGAAACCCTGTCTCGAAAAACCAAAAAAAGAAAGAAAGAAATGCAAGCCATCATGCCCAGCAGGATGGAGATTTTAAATTTTGGCTTACTTAAATTTTAAGTGGCCACATTATTAGTGGCTGCATGTGGGGCAGGGTGTTCCAGGCAGTTCCTTTTAGAGCTAGCTATTCCTCCTCTCGCTTATTTCTATTTTCTACTTTGAGGTAAAAATCCTGATTTTAAATCTGATTGCACCTAATTCTTGTAGATTAGCTAAATAAACACTCTGTGATACTGAGAGCACTTGCTGGAGAAAGGTGATTTATTTTCCGCCCTTAACCCAGCAGTTCTAACTAGCACGTACTGTTGCTCAGTACAGTAATGCTATAATGCTGCGGTGTAGCCTGAGCTTTCCCAGTGATGGCTCAGAAAAGTAATTAGATACCTTACTTCCTTCCAATCCTGCCACCAAGCAGCCATTAGAACCTCTCACCAACCTCTGTGCTCCCATGCCACCTAGCGCCATCTTGTGTGTATTTTAGGGCACTGCTCTGTGGGACTAGGAGTAGAGTGGGGATTTGGAATTAGAATTTCTGAGGATATGGCAAGTGGAAACTGAGTTGGGAAACTTCATCGTTATCCCCCTCCTGTCACTCTGTCCCCAGCAGTCATTTGGAAACCAGCCTTTCCCTGTTAAGCTTGGCCTGATTGGCTGTCTCTGCTTGGGATGTTGTGGTGGATTAATTTTTTTAGGAAAGATGGTAAATTTTTCTATGTTGTCATGGTTTATAATTGAAATGTCTGCAAGCTCCATAGCTGGTTATTTTTTCTCTTTGTTTTTACATTTCAGAAAAAGGAGAAGAAATGGCAGTGATGATGACAACCATCCTCCTCCCCAGACCAAAAGGAGCAGTAGGAACCCCATCTTCCAGGACTCCTGGGACACAGAGGTAGGCAGAGTGGCCATAGGCATAGCCGCATGCCCTGGTCTCCATTGCATAGTTGGAGCGTCTTTGTTCAGAGAACGCCTCTCCTTCCTTGATTGGGGTAGCTTCCATGTACTTGCTTACTCTCTAGTCTCGTTATTTCGAGGCAGACTTGTGATGAGCAGTTCTGCCTGGCATGGAACTCAGTCTGTAAACCTGGTTGGCCTCCAGTGTGTGGCTGTTCTCTCTTTATTGCTGGGTTGTGGCACAGCATTGGCACAGCAGGCCTTTAATTCCCCCTTTGAGTCAAAGCCTCTTTGAGGAAGATAGGCACTGTCCTGCCAGGCAAGCATCATGTACGTGTTTGTTTTCACACACACACACACACACACACACACACACACACACACACACACACAGAGTCTTATAATAGTTTCATGGACTTTGAAGCCCATTCTTTGAATCCTCTAATTTTACATTTCCACCAGTAGTCCATTTCCTGATGGTTTATAAAGTATGATTATCCCCAAGGGAGACATTTTGTTACTTGTGTTCAGTAGCGGTTTTACGCATCAGAGTATGTATAGTGTGTGTACCCAGAAAGATTCCTTTTAAAGGGGTTTTATTCTTCAGTGTGTTCTAGAATGTGTTCTTCCTAGGGAGGGAAGGCAGCAGAATGGGATGGAGATGAGGAGCACACTCAGCGTTCCAGACAGCATGGATGCAAGTCCATGGCTGTTACTGTTTAACTCTAAGATGCTGACGGCATCTCTGATCGATGATGCAGAGGATGCAACTCCTAACAGTTGCCATGCAGTAGCTGGGTCCTCACGCACACACTAAACAAACAAATCCTGCTGTACTTGGTTCCCACTAATAGGATCTGCATAGTATCTAGATTCTGCACCTCCAATCCACAGTCACCATGGAGGGGACAATGACCTTCACATTAATGACCAGGACTAGAGTATGGTCGGCTATGTTAGGCTTGGGCTCTGATAGCATCTTGGACCTCTAAAAATCTTAGTCTGCTCATTTTGATTTTAAGTAATTATTTAGCCAAAAAGTAGTTGAGTTTTTTGTTTAATGGGATGGTTGGAGAATTCCAGGGATGATGGAAACTAGCAATCAGAAATGCCGTCAGCATCTTAGAGTTACAAACAGTAACAGCTATGGACTTGCAACCACGCTCTCTGAGGCTTCGATGCTTGAGAACGGGATAATAATGTCTTTTTTTTTTTTTTTTAAACTTCAAGGCTTCTGTTTTTTTTCTAGAACTTGAAAAATTATATTTATTACTTTCATTTGTGTGTGTGTGTTCTGGTGGGCACTGTGGGGCCCTGGACGACCTGCACGAAACGTTGGTTTTCTTCTTCCCACTGTGTGGGGCTTGAGAATCAAATCAGTTTTCAGACTTGGGCAAGGAAGTACCTTTGCCTGCTGTATTACTGGATCTGGTTTTATCTCCCCCCCCCCCCAATTCTTTTTCTTTTGGGGGGCGGGGTATGTTTTGAGACAGGGTTTCTCTGTATAGCCCTGGCTGTCCTGCAACTCACTTTGTAGACCAGGCTGGCCTTGAACTCAGAAATCCACCTGCCTCTGCCTCCTGAGTGCTGGGATTATTGGCGTGCGCCACCACGCCCGGCCCCCAATTATTTCTTATTTTATTTTATTTTTTATGTGACTATGTGAGTTTATGTGCACCACATGCTTGGAAGTATCTCCAGAGGCCAGAACAAACCAGCTCTCCTAGAACTAGATGTGAGTGCTGGGAACCAAACCCGGGTCCTCTGTCCTCTAAAGGCAATGCCCCTGTTTTCTTATTTTAAGCATGGTATTTTAGTATTGGGGTTTTTGTTTTGTTGTGGATTTTTGTTATTGTTGTTGGTAGTGGTGGGCAGGATCTCTCTGTGTAGTTGTTAACCTGGCACTTGAACTTGCTGTGCAGACCAGGTGGGCCTTGAACTTGAAGAGAGTCACTTGCCTTTGTCTCCAAAATGTATGATTAAAAGTATGCACCACTACGCCAGGCGATGTTGTTTGTTGTTTGTTTCATTTTGTCTTGTTTTTTGAGACAGGGTTTTTTTGTATAGCCCTGGCTGTCCTGAAACTTGCTTTGTAGACCAGGCTGACCTTGAACTCACAGAGATCCATCTTCCTCTGCCTCCCGAGTGTTGAAATTAAAGGTGTGCACCACCATGCCCAGATAGGTATATTGCTGTAATTGCCATTTGTAAAAAGTACCCTTGACTCAGTTTCTACTATCCATGCATTGATATCCCAGAAGAAAATAGTGGCTCGTGACTTAACCTTCGGGTCACATATCTTTTTGCTTGTTCACCGAAGTTTAACTGTTGAACTGGTCAGAATTAACAGTATGAAGTGTGGGCTAGCTGGTTCTCAGTACAGCTTAAGGCTACTGTAACAGCCTTTGTCTGAACCCACTTGCAGGTCACCCAGCCTGATGTCTTAACCTTTACATTCAGGCTTGCTTGCTGGGCATTGGCTGCTGTGCTGAGCTTGCTCTGTGGTAGGGTAATGAGTGAGCAGAGAGGTAGAAGGCTGGGATCTACTATAGTGGAAAGCCCGAGGGACTGATTTTCCCACTGGAATAGGTTCTGCTTTTGTAGCGTAAAAACAGCTTTGGAGACTTTTGGCTTTTTTTCTGATGATTGTATATAAAAGAGAAGAATAAATTACTAATATTGCCAGTTGATTTAATAAAATAGTGCTTTAATAAGAGTGTTATCTTTTAATTCAGAGGCTGGCCAATAATTGCATTTTCATTAGAGTAAGATCAGGACCCATTTCTTGGAGCTGAAGAGGAAAAGGCAGTTCTATTTCACAGGAGCTGGTCTTTCTGGTCTGAGCTGTAGCTGTACACATGGAGGAGTGATTAGTGTCTTTGGGCATAATTAGTGTCTACAAGATGCTCCCATGCAAAACCTGCCTTCCCTAGTACAAAGTGCCCTCCCCAGTGTTTCCCATTATTGTGAGGAAACAGTGGCTTTCCTAAAGCAGTCGGTGCCTTCATGTCTTTGCAGTAAGAGAGGAATTCTGATGCTAACACGGATCCTTGAGAGTGTTCTTAGTGAGCATAAAGGGGTGCCCAAAATAACAGAAGTGGGGGTGCACAGATTTTCAAAGTCAGGAGTAACTGAGGAGAGCTGACTGTTGACACAGTTGGAACATGTACAGCATTTATATATTTATTCATTAACTCACTGATTCATTCATCTACAGGTAGGATTGAACCCAGGGCCTTGCATGTGCCAGGCAATGCACTACTGCTAAGCTACATCCCTGGCATAGTGTAGCATAATCTTTTTTAAAAGATGCCTTTAATTTTCATTTTGTGTTTATGAGTGTTTGACTTGCATGACTGTCTATACTATGTAGTTGTAGAGGTCAAAAGAGGGTGTAGTTTCCCTGGAACTGGAGTTAGAAAGGTTGTAAGCTACCACGCAGGCGCAGAGAACTGAAACCCAGCTTCTCTNCCAGAGCACAAGTGCGCTTCACTGTTGAGTCATCTCTCCAGCTCCAAATGTTTAAAGCTTTTTATTTTAAATTAGATTTTTTTTTTTGTGTGTGTGTAATTTCTATTGCATTTACTTCTTATATGTTCAGTGTGTGTTTGTCTAGGTCAAAGGACAGCTGGGAGCTACCTCTCCCCACTGTGTGGGAATCATCTCTTTGGTCATGTTTTGCTTTTCCAGAACAGGATTTCAGTTCGGATCTCTAAGACAGACCCGTGCTGGCCTGGAATTCACTGTGTAGCTCAGCCTAGCCTTGAACTTGATTTTTGTGACCCAACATCCACCTCCCAAGTGCTGGGATTGCAGGCATGAGCTACCAGGCCCAGCTAAAGCTGTTCTATCTTGACTCTTTTGTGGGGTAGTAGGTACGTGCCAAAACATAGAATTGTTTTGAGTAGCTCTTGGGTGAGGCATTAGGACCGTTTATAACTCTGTGGTAAGGGGTTTTGGGGGTTGGAGGAGAGGATCTTGGGATAGCCAGGCTGCCCTTAGACTTGTGATGGTGCTGCCTTCCATTGCTGATGTGGGATCACAGGAATGTGCCATATTGCACAGGGAGTGGTTTCTTTGTAGGTTCATATAAATTGAAAGCATTGGTGAATGTGGAGATAGGGATAAAGAGAAGCTAAGGCCTGAAAGATTTAAATGTTTTTTCTAGATGGACGTAGTGTCAGGGCATAGTGTAACACACCGTTAGTCTCAGCACTCAGGAGGCAGAGGCAGGCAGACCTCTGAGTTTTGAGGCCAGCCTGCTCTACAGACTGAGTTCCAGGACAGCCAGGGCTACACAGTAAGACCCAAAACAGCCAACCAATAAAAACCATAATATACCCATCTAGCCTGCCTACCTGCTTGCCTGCCTGCCTGCCTGCCTGCCTGCCGGCCTGTCCTCCCTCCCTCCCCCTCCCTCCCTCCCTCCCTCCCTCCCTCCTTCCCTCCCTTTCTTTTGTGATAAAGGGAGAAAACATGTTCTAGGTGATAAATACTCTTACAATCTGGTTTTGATTAGTTTAGTTAGCATATATTAATTATACATAATAATAGACCACATTATAGCGTTTTCACATGTATAGTTAAGGTATTTTAGCACATTAATTCTTTCTTCCTGCCTTTCTGTTCTCCTCCCACCCAGAACCTCACCTACTTTCCTGTCTTCATTTACTTTGGCTTATTATTTTCGATGACCTTGAAGCTCCTTGCAGAAGTGAGTCTGTAGATACTCAGGGAGGGGTAAAGGTTTGTGAGCCCTTTCTCCCACAGCTACCAGTATCTGCAGATCAGTCTTGGAAGTAGGGGCTCACAGGCCCTTTCCTCCCATGACAGGATGTTGACAGCCCATCTAAAACTTAGCTTTTTCTTTTGGTTTGAGATGGGATTTCTAAGTGTAACAGTCCTAACTGTCCTGATACTTACAGAGATCCGCCTGCCTCTGCCTCTCTAGTGCTGGGATTAAAGGCAGATGCCACCACCACCCAGCCCCAATCCTTTAACTTTTGTTTTGTTTTGGTTTTTTGTTGTTTTTTTGAGACAGGGTTTCTGCATATAGCTCTGGCTGTCCTGGAACTTACTTTGTAGACCAGGCTGGCCTTGAACTCTGAATCCGCCTGCCTCTGCCTCCCGAGTGCTGGGATTAAAGGCGTGCGCCACCATGCCCGGCAATCTTTAACTTTTAAAAATTACCTTTATTTATTTATACAGAACAGTGAACAACTTATGGAAGTTGGTTTTCTCTTTACACTATATAGATCCTGGCTGTTGAACTCAGGTTGTCTGGCCTGGCAATAAAGTTCCTTTACCTCTGAGCCTAGTCTGGTCTTGCACAGGTCTTGCACCAGTAAATGCTTCTCCTCTGAGGTCCAAACTGCACAGACACTGCCGTGCTCTGAAGTAGATTACCTCTCTCACCTACTTCCTCTGGCCCCTACAGTCTTTCCTTCCTAGTTTCTGTGATACGAGGGAGCAGGTGGTGTAGATGTCCCATGTGTGGCTTAGAGGTCCTTGAGAAGTTCCCACTTGCCTACACCAGACTTACTGATCTGTAATAGCAGGGTGGAGATTGCAGGTGGATGGGCACATCAGATCCATTTAGCTTCCCCACCAAGGTCTAGGACCTCCTGGCCTCCATCATTTGAAGAGGTTGAATCCTTCCCTGGAGTAGGTCACATCGACAACTTTCAGGGTTGATTTCCTCATCACTGATTGGGTGCTATTGGCAGCAGTGTGTGCTCTTGCTTGGCACCGAGGTGACACAGCCCAGTAAGACTTGATAAGCGTTCTCCCTCAGCATCCTGAGGAGCACCATTTAACTGTGTGCAAGCTAGCCATCAGGGAGGAAGCATCCACAGGGAGGGAGCACCATCCTTGTTTTAGCTTGATGTCTCCCTTACTGTAATTGGTTCTTGAGAGTTTTATAGCTCAGATGGCCCAGGCTAGCCTTAAGTTCAAGATCTTCCTACCTTTATTTTCAGAATGTTGGATTACAGGCCATACCTGGCCTAGTTTTGATTTTATGAAGCATAGAGACTCCACAATTAATATGCTTGCTTGGGCAGCTTTCTAAAGCTGAGTAGGAAGCGGTATTTAGAGGTGTTTGGTTTCTGCCATGGTGTAAAGGGTAGCTAGCTTCACAGCATGGGAAAGCCTACCCAGGGGGACAGCGGTTCTTCGACTCTTGTGAGGAATTAGAGAAAACAAAGGCGGCCTTCTATAGTGTGTTCATTCTCTGCTTTGCAGTTCCTGTATCATGCCTTCTTCCTGCCTATCACAGCTTGCCAGGTTCCCAGGGGCCACTGATGGGTTTTCTCCCTTTGTACTTTTCAGGTTCATGGTCTGAACATGGTTCTTTGGTCTGCTGTGCCCTTCCCCTTCCTAACTCACCCATCTGTAGCTTCCTACTCTCCTTCCCTACCCCATTCGCCTTCTTGGTCTGTAGCCTGTGGTATTTTCTCAGGAACATTCCCTTCCTCCTTGCTTGGCTTCATTGTTGACTCAACTAAAGCTTGCAGGTAGTGTGAGCGAGCGGTTGATAATTCAGCAAGTGTGTCCTGATACCTGCTGCCCTTGCATGCATGTCCCGTGTCCTTAGTTAGCTGGGTGTCTCCTTCATCTCCCTCTGAGCCCTGCAGTCCCACTTGGGGTATGACATACACCTCCAACATGTCTAGTCCCCTGCGACCACCTCCTGCTCAGTCTTATGAGGACACCTCCGTGGGTCTTTCTTCTGTATCTTCATCACATACAAATCCCTGTGATCCTAACTTACGATTCCAACTAGAGCATGGCTCGAGTGCTTGGAACTTCTGCTGGGGCGTCAGTGGCTCTTTCACTCTAGCTACGACCTCTCTCTGTGTTTTATGGTTCACCAGCCCTTGACACAGTCCAGCTGTGTCACAAGTACCACACTGGGAACTTGTCATCCTCAAGACACTTTTTTTCATTTGTTCCTGGTTTGTCATTTCCTGCCTATTTAAAGTTTAGCTCATAGACTAGTATAGCCACTCTTAGGATCTTTCCTCTCCCATGTTTATCCAGCATGCACTGCTGCCTTTCTCTCCCAGCAGGTAGTCTTGGACTCTGGTTATCTATGAATGCTTTACCACCATTTCCCCTGACTGAGCTTAGTAAATGTTTACCAAGTGCCTGAGCAGCGCTGGTGACAGCTAATAGCAGACACACTTGTTTGTTTGCATAGTGGGCATGAGAACAGCTGGTCTCCTGGCAAGTACATCAGAAACCTACAAGGACTCCACAGTTTCTCCCAGGACAGTGGCCTTCTGGCTGCACCGTGCTGCCAGTGGTTATGAGGATATAATGGCTGCCTGTATTTGAGACCCCTTTTCTTCAAGTTTTCAAAACTGGATTCTTCAGAGTGGCCACTGCTTTCCTGAGGATGCTATTAGCAAACAACAAGGCACCCGTGTTGGGAAAAGAATTTAGTGCCTTTCAAACACAGGTGTAGCAAGAGTAGTTCCCCCTTGCAGGCCTCTAATACTAAAAGTTGGCATCACCTGGTGAGAGGAGCTTGGTCAGTCTTTGCCCATTTCATATTTTCAGTCTGGGAGGGAACCTTGCTTTTCATCTGTGGCTGGGAGGGCAGGGGATAGACAGCACAGGGCACTTCGTGCTTGTGCTTAGAGATGCACTGGTGATGCAGCTCATCCGGGCCTGCCCGCCTGCAGACGGCTTTGGGGAGGGGTTTTGCAACACTGCCTCGTTTCCTCTTGTGGAGCTGAAGGGAGGAAGACCTTGATGAGAGGCATCTCCTGGTGGAGTCATTCCACCCAGCAAGCCTTTCAGTCCTTGGTAATCAGGGAAGGTGAAACTGTTCCCATAAATCTAATGACTAGATAGATCTGTAGCTTTTTTAGAGTCTGCCTTGAAGTTGGAAGGTACTAAAGACTTTACGCTGTTTTGTAGTAACATATTTTTATTTGTGGCTAATTTTTTCCCCTCCAAATACATTTTTTTTTGTATGTAAACTCTTTAAAAAAAAAAAAAAACTGGATCTGGAGAGATGACTGAATGGCACTTATTGCTGTTTCATACTTAGTTGCCAGCACCGACATGGCTGACTATCTAATAACTATCTGTATCTCCAGTCCCAGGGGATCAGATGCCCTCTATTGGCCTCCTGGCTTTGCCCGAATGTTGTGCACATAAACCCATGTTTATGTGCCTGTGCTGCACGCGCGTGCACACACACACACACACACACACACGAAGGAATTTAAAAATAGAAAATAAAGTAGTTAAATAATGCAGAAAATCTAAATTCTAAATGCCTTGCTTCCTGTGTCTTCCAGACTTTTTTTTTGATGTGCATAATATGTAAAGTTCTTTCAGAATTTTATGCAGTATGTTTTGATTGCAAACTCCTCAGAGATCTTTCTCAGCTTCCCTTCCCACCCAGCTTTGTGTTCTCTCAAAAACTCTAGAGTCCAAAATGTGCTGTCCCTTTGGGTGTGGGGGAAAGAAAGTGTTTTTTACTACACTTATTTATTGTGTAAATAACACCTTTTTGGGGAATTGGTTCTCTTCTTCCAACAGGTTGGACCCAGAGATTAAAGTCAGGGTGTCAGGTTTTGTGGCAAATAAGTGCCTTTATCTGCTAAGCCATCTTGCCAGCTCAAGAAAAAGAAAACAAAAACAAAACAACAGCCCTGCCCCTGTATACTATCTGTAGGGTTCAGTTTAAAGAACAAGAGACTTTGTAGATGTGCAAGTTTCTGGTATTTGGTAATGCTGAGGATAATTTTGTGATACATATATAATAGATATATTACAATGTAACCAATTTTGCTAGATGTTTGTTTGTGAGACATTTTATCCATGTCACCTTGAGTATGGCTGCAAGATTTAAAAGTGAACCTAGGAAGCAAAATGAATGAAGGGGAGTTTTGGTATGGTGGTGCATACCTGGAATCCCTGCCCATGGGGGCGTGAGGAGAAGCACTCCATGTGCCAGGGCAGCCTGTGCTACACAGTAGGACAGCTGCTCAGGAAACCCCAGCGGGACCAGTGAGTTGAAGTATACTTAATAAAAAGTTGGAGAGCTCTCCTGACCTGTTATGAGCTTTCCATCTCTTCTGAAGTGTCATTTTGGCTATTATAGTTTGAAATACATACAATTAGGCATGCAAATGACTTACTAAAGATGATTCTAGTTCTTGCCTTAATTTTCAGGAAGTGCCTGTAACAAATAGTAAGGAAAGCAGACTAAGAGGAAAGAACTTTGTGTGGGTGGGTTCTGATCCAGGGTGGTGGCACACTTACATATTCTTGACCTTCTCGAGTGCAGGCAGCCATTCTAGGAGATAAGGCAGCTTAGGCAAGCAAGGCCTTTGTAAACTTTGGTTTGCTACTGGCTTTGAGTTAAGGCTTAAGAAAATTAACTCCAGCCATTCCTGCCACCTGACTTCCTTAGAATCCTATTCTGAATTCTAGTTTAATGATGGAGACACTCCCTGTGAGCACTGAGTATATACCTGTGTGAGACAGCTCAAATCACATAAGGACAAGGGGTTCAGTGTACCCAGGGCCGCTCTGAGCAAGGCATTTTGCTGTTTCAGATGAGTTAGCTACATACATGTCTGTACATAGAGCCTGGACTCAACAGTCACCTTGCAATATAGATCTGCAAGCTTTTATAAACCAGTGCTTATAAGTGAAATATATAACGGCTTTGCAGAAGAAGTGATAGGAGATGGGCAAAGTATCTATAACCCTCCCATTTTAACTATTTGGTCTGTTTTCTTTCCAGTCTTTTCTCTCCTGTATAGACTTTACACAGATATAAACATTTCAAAGTAAATGCCTTTGTCAAGGGTACAGCAAAGGGCCAAAATCCAGACAAAATTCTAAACCAGCTCAAGGTTGCACCCCTTCCTTAGGTTTTAATTTCTTCTCAGAAAAAAAGAGAGGCGGCTTTCATACTAGTGTCAGAGGGCAGCTTTCATACTAGTGTCAGAGGGCAGCTTTCATACTAGTGTCAGAGGGCAGCTTTAATACTAGTGTCAGGGGGCGGCTTTCATACTAGTGTCAGGGGGCAGCTTTCATACTAGTGTCAGTGGGCAGCTTTCATACTTGTGTCAGAGGGCGGCTTTAATACTAGTGTCAGATGGCGGCTTTCATACTAGTGTCAGGGGGCGGCTTTCATACTAGTGTCAGAGGGCGGCTTTCATACTAGTGTCAGGGGCGGCTTTCATACTAGTGTCAG
>NC_034603.1:80846922-80890161 GCF_900095145.1 Mus pahari | reverse complement strand
GCTTTCATACTAGTGTCAGAGGGCGGCTTTCATACTAGTGTCAGAGGGCAGCTTTAATACTAGTGTCAGAGGGCGGACATGTTTTTGAGTGATTTGCTTTGAAGTCATGCTCATTAGAGGACACGTGGCGCACACTCAGGCACACATCCACCATGTGGTGGCAGCAAGATAGACAGCCCAGTTCTTCAGTGTAGTTTGTGTACTGAGCAGTTATAGGACGTTATTTTGCACACAGGTTTTCAGTTACCTGTGTTCAGAGTTTGTGGACAGGACATAACTTTTCTGTCCCTGTACCAGTAATCGATACTTGTCTTTTAGCTGAGAACCACCTTGAATGTCTGGATGAATGGTTCGAGCACAGAGAAGTGAAGGAATAAGCTGTAGTTAGAGCATGTGGGGTTCCTGCGTGGGTTAATGCCTACACTTCCTACCTGTCAGGGTAGTGGTGTGTGTGAAGCCAGCATCTGTGACTGCATACAGTAACATGGCATGTCAAGATACACTTTTGGGGGGTTGTTTCTTCTCTCACCTTTAACGTTTCGTGCCCAGGAGCCCCCTTCCTCCTGTCATGTCTCATGTTCCTTTACAGCATCCATCTCACTTCCTTAAAACTTTTCCCCTTCTCTTGATCCCTTACTTTGACAAGCTATGCCCACTGTACACATGAATTCTGGGATAGATATTAATGTTATAATTTCTAGATCCGTCCATTTTTGTGCAAAATTCCTATGTTCATTTTCCTTGCCATACAGCTCAGAGATACCACTTCTGGGCATGTACTCAAAGGAATTTGTGTCTCACCATAGACACACTTACACATTTGTGTTGATCGTTGTTCTTTTCATAGTAGGGAGGAACTGGGGTTATCTTAGGTGACTGCCAAGAGATGAGTGGATATGGAAGCGTGGGCACATACACAGTGGAGTTTGGTTCAGCTAGCAAGGCCTTTCTGCAGGAGACTGGCTGATAGGACCCTGCCTTTTCTTTTCCTTGCAGTCTTCAAGCAGCGAGAGTGGCGGGAGCAGTAGCAGCAGCAGCAGCAGCAGCATCAACAGCCCAGATAGGGCCAGCGGGCCAGAGAGCAGCCTGAGCCACACCATCCCCGGATCCTGCCCCAGCACCCCCCAGCCGATGCCCGAGCAGTCTGCACTGTGCCAAGGCCCTTACTTCCACATCAACCAGACCCTGAAGGAGGCTCACTTTCACAGCCTACAGCACCGAGGCCGGCCTCCGACATGATGCTCCAGCAGTTTCTTGCCTTCTGTGAAGGGACAGCACTGTGCAGATTGGATATTTCAACTTAATGATTTGTTTTTAAAAGTTGCACACAGAAAAAAAAAAAAATGCCTGTCGGCTTTCAGTCTATATTTGAGTATCGGGTCAGCAGGCGGCTGTTTACTCGGGGTTTTGCTGCACTAGTGCGATTTCAGAGGGGCTTGGGAGCAGTTTTTTATAGGATTCTTTTAGAGGATTCTTTTAAGAGAGGGCATCAGATCTACATCACGGCAGTGTATGAGGAAGTCTCATCTGACCGATTTCCACATCTGTCAGCTAGATGCTGTACTGTATGTAAAGAGCCTCTTAAAAATGCGGGATCTTAATTTTTTTTAATTCAATAAACTAGTAAAGAATATCTAGTTTCCATGAAAAAAAAAAAAAAACCTGTAAGTTTTCTCCCTAAATATAGGAAGCTGACTCAGTGTTGCACTGAAGCTAACTGCTGTACTACCTCTTAGTATGTAGATGTCTGTCTATGGAAATGCTTTCCCTCGGAACACAACAGTCGCCCACTCTGAAGACCATGGAAGTTAAGCACCTTTCCTAGTTGTGGTCTCCATTTTACATTTGAATTTCCAGGGAGAATATCACTTCCATATCTATTTTCTTCTAGTCTGTACCCCAGACGCTATAGAGAACATTGTGCAGTTCTCAAAGTCAAGAAATACCTAGTAAATGTTATGAACTTGCGTATTAACAGCTTAACTGCTAGCTGTTTGCGATGCCCATAGCCAAGGCAGTGGTCAGTGCAGACGAAGTGCAAGCTGCCTGGAAACACCTATGGGCACCCCAGCCCTGCCAGGGGCCCACATTGTCATCGAACTGGAAAGATTGGTGTGGTGTAGAAACATGAGCAGAGGCACCTCTAGGAAAAACAATGTGCTAGTATTTATTTAGAGAGCCTGGGCAGTGTTCCCATGCTACTTGGTCATATTAGAGAGCCAGGCAAGCTTAAATAATGAAGGTGCAGGTGAGTCGTCGTCCTCGCTTGCAAGCTGCCTGAATAAGGAGCCGGGAGGCGTCGTCGGGTCATCTCTGGAAAGTGCCGGGGGGCCAGCCTGCCATATAGATGAAGAGGAAGTGCCTTAAGCGTGCACCCATAGCTTCCTGCCGGTCCCCTTCACTGCACCCCACTCAGAGGCCACACAGCACAGGCAACAGCGCTGAGGAGCCACCGGGGATGGCTCTAGTAAGAAGGCTCTGAGAGGGACGACCAGACCAGAGCAGGTCGCTGTGTGATACAGCTACAGTCTGAAGGAGGCCCATGCATGCCAGGAACAGAGTCAACATGCAGTGCCTTCCATGGTCGCCGCCTCTGAGGGCCACAGCATGGAAGGGCCAGACCTGTGATGTGGGAACTACTGTCATGAAGCCCAGAGGTCACAAAGTAGGTTTCTTTTCCTTTCAGAACTGTTTTCTAGATTTTAAAACCAGATGTTTGTTGGCAAGGAATGTGGGAAAGGCTACTTGACTGGAATTGTAAGTAAGGCAGACAGTGCTATGAGAAGAGAAGCTGTCAAGCACACAGGTACACAACACAATCCAGAAATACCCAGGAGGGCTCCGGCAGGCTTAATGGACGGTGTCCTACTGAAACAAAACATGTATTAATAAAACTGTGCTCAAAGAAGCACATTCCTTCCCATCCATCTCCCACCCAACTAAAGGCACAAGTGAGAACATCTGAAGACAAAGGGTCTTCCCATGCTCTGAGCAGTGTCGGGGAATACAAGAGGCCACCTCTATCGTGTGCTGTGCGGTCTCCACAGCCTGTGGTCTGGCTCTGGGTATATTTCTATTTTGAGGCTATTTGCTTGAGTCACTTGGCATCTTTCTATGAGCTCAAGCTAGTGAAACCTTGTACTCTATTGCGCCGCCATTAAAAGCAGCCTTAGTGCATTGCTGTATGGTGCCTAATTGGTTATTCTACAAGAGCTGGTGGGGGCTGGGGAGCTGAGTCGGGAGGGGTTGGAAGAACCACAGGGCCTCTTGGCACTGACCTGGGCTTGGGTGTCAATGCCTCTGTTGGTCGCTCTCGCCTTCCTTGTGCTTGTCATGCTCAGCGGAAGGAGTCCGAACCTCAAGACATGAAAGAAGATGTCACTTCCGAGAAGAGGCAGTGGCCTGGCAGAGCCTCCTGAGCTACTTACCTGATCTGACTGGAGGCCAGCGGCAGTATGTTATGGGGTTCCTGGGAGTTGAAGGTGCTGCTCCGGGAGGCAAACTGATTCTCTGTGCCCATAACCAAGCCAAATAGAACCTGCAGGTAAGAAGTGGAGGGCATGTGAACATCACAGAGTCACTCACACTTCACTCATGGGTTAATTTTAACCGTTGTTTTTCTTAGTTCTTTTTTTTTTTTTTTTTTTTTTTTTTTTTGAGACAAGGTTTTTCTGTGTAGCCCTGGCTGTCCTGGAACTCACTCTATGGATATATATTTATATAATAAATCCGTAAGTTAATAAAGTAAATAGTAATTCTCTGGAAGATCTTAATTTTTAAAGGTTTTTTTTTTTTTTTTNTCTGTATAGCTCTGGCTGTCCTGAACTCACTTTGTAGACCAGGCTGGCCTCGAACTCAGAAATCCACCTGCCTCTGCCTCCCGAGTGCTGGGATTCACGCCTGGCTTCTTTGTTCCTTTTTAAATTTATTTATTATGTATACAGCTTTCTGTCTGCATGTATGCTTGCAGGCCAGAAGGGGGCACCAGACCTCATTACAGATGGTTGTGAGCCACCATGTGGTTGCTGGGAATTGAACTCAGGACCTCTGGAAGAGCAGACAGTGCTCTTAACCTCTGAGCCATATTGCCAGCTCCAACTTTGTCAAAATTAGTCCTTAATCAGTACCATGGGTGAGAATCTCAAAGCCATGTAGCTCTTTTCTAAAATTTTATTTTTTTTAATATTTCAAGACAGTTTCCCCGTGTAGCCCTGGCTGTCCTGGAACTCTCTCCGTAGACCAGGCTGGCCTCTAACTCATAGAGATCCACCCGCCTCTGCCTCCTGAGTGCTGGGATTAAAGGAACGTGCCACGGTGCCCAGTCCACATTTATATATTTTTTTTTTGTGTGTGTGTGTGAGTGAGCAAGAGATAGAGCAAGCAAGCAAGCACGAGTACCCTCGTGCCCGTCCATTCACATCCACATGCACATGGAGGTCAGAAGATGACTTTGTGGGCTCAGTTTCTTCGGACCTGGGTCCTGAAGTTGGTGGCACTTCCTTTACACACTGGGCCACCCTACTGGCACCCATGGGTTCCTTTTTGTGGGGCCGTGTAAATAAACTTCACCAACCCTCACCTCCAACATGGCTCTATCAGTTCATGGCATTTTACCCAATTCTCTTCTAGGAAATAGCTCTTTTTTTGTACTTCACTCCTGTGCATGGAGGACCCTAGCAGGTTTGTAATCTGTTCTCAAGACCATGTCTCCTCCTCTCCGGTTACACTGAGCGCGGCTGTGACCCAACTTACCGAAGTCCGCTGCACCAGTCGGTTGAGGTTGCTGTTGAGATGCGGTGTGAAGACATCCAGGTCAAAAGGGTCAATGAGGGCCTCCAGCCCATCGGTCATCTTCTCAATTCTGAGAAGAGTTAAACACTGTTCCACACACACTTCAGGACAGGAGACAGCCTAGCAGGATTTTACTACAACAGTAACTCCAGAGGTGGGAATTACCCGGATAAGTTAGTGTTCCTAGACAGTTAGCCTGAAGTGAACGTCTAGTCCGTGCCTGCCACTTAGCAAACAGGCTTGAGGTTCTGCTGACGTCACCTAGTTGTGGAATGTGTTGCCAGGTAGTATTTACCCCACTGCTTACACAGGGACTTGCTGTTTAAGAGGAACCCAATATGCAGGATGTGGCAGGCTTGGGGGCATCTCCCAAAAGATACTTCAGATGGCCTTTAGATGCAGCCATATACCAACACACACACACCACTAAGAGGACTAAGATGCTGCTGGACTACAGCTTAGAGGCACAGAACACCACAGTAAGTTGTTGCCCGCCCTTTAGCATGGCCCCGGGGCTGCCCAAATATTCAGTTCATAGATATTACCACAGTGCAAGATTATGTTTGTTTATTGCTGTCCTGGAACAAGATCTAAATCCTGGACTTGGAAGTATGGCTTCTCCCACCACTATAAAACGGGGAATCCCAAGAGGAACCCTCCTAAGTAGGGTGCTGTCCATTAACTGCATCAGGAAGAGGCTGCCCGGGGGTGCCCCAGCAGGAATAGTCACCTGGAGTCTGCCTTGCTCCGGCCACTCCTCCCCTCTTCCCCCTTGCTGCTCAGAACCATGGTGAGGTAGCGAAGGTCGTAGAGGAGCTGCAGGGCTCGGTTCTGGGTCATTGGAAATGCCCCTTCTTTCTGCAAGGGAAAGCTGGCGGGTGAGGGGTGACTCCTTACGTGGCTCTTCTGCTTGGCACTATAGCTTGGTACAGTTTCAGAAGGTGCTGTTGACACCCACAGGGCCAGGTCTGTCTCAGATGTGCTAAATAGAACCCTGGTCTTAAAATCTTAGAGCATGAGGACTCCCAGGTCTGTGTTCACTCAGAGATGATGCACCTAACCCTCAAGAGACTGGAGGCCCCAGGGAGTTTAGAGGTCAGGTGGGGTGGGGAGGAGGTGTGGGATGTGGAACATTCAGAGGGTAGATGTGGAGGGGCAGGGAATGGAATATGGAGTGTAAAAAATGAATTACAAGCCGGGCATGGTGCACGCCTTTCTTGAAAAACCAAAAGAAAAAAATAAAAAATTAGTTGCAAATAAAATTAAATTAAAAACAACAAAACAAAACAAAATAAAACATCTCAGAGCATGGAAGAGACCCAGCCCTTAAAGGCCGGCTCCATGAAGATGACCATTGCAAAGCGGCAATGCTCAGGACATCACTGGATCCTTCTCTAAGTCAGGAGTGGCCTTTAAATGTTCCCAGTGAAGGAGGATGATTGAAGGGTCAAAGTCACAGGTGCGGTGGGGGCTGAGAGGCTAGGACCTCCCCGTCCATCCTAAAGGGAACCTCTTGGTAGCTTCCACTGTTCCTTATTCTCCCTGCTTACAGTTGATCCTGAGTAGATCCTGGGGTTTAAAGACCTGCCCCGAGCCTGCTTAAGCGAATGGTGGCACTGGGCTCAAAACTCGGCGCTTTTTACGGTGAAAGCTTTACCCTGCCGACCAGACCTGAACAATGAACTTGGTGATGCCACCTGACCCTGAGAAAGAGTCACCCTGCAGAAGTGAATGCCTCTCCTGAGAACATGGAGCGTGGGGTTGGGCTGGGCAATGATTCTAGTCCGAACCCTTGGAACAAACCAGCCAAATCCAAGACAAAGGTCTGTCCGTCTGGATACCGACCTTTACCTGGTTTTCCTCTGTGAGTTGCTCATAGGCAGCTATAACTTGGGCCATGCAGGTCTTTAACATCTCCTGTAGGGTGGCCTTTGGCAAAGCATGGCCTCCAACCCGATTAACTTCCTGGCATAAGCTAAACAGGAAGGACTGTACGTACCAGGATGGCTGAAAGATAAGAACACAGCACACTGCTAAGTGCATCCAGCAGGCCACGTGCATCCCTCACTAAAGCACCTTGACCTCTCTCCAGTTATGCATCTACTTGAAGACCACTCAGCTGCTCCTCAGATGGTCCATGTGGAAATGGCTTTCCAAACCAGTCTGCTTCCCCAGAGCTGTTGGCTCCCTCTTGCAGCCCAAATACTGACAGTGGGATGAACTCACCTGAGTAGGGAGGCGGATCTTAGACGTGACACTGCTGCCAGACTCTGTCTCCTCTTGAATTTCTAGTTCATCCCAATTGGTGGCAGCGGCCAGGACCGAGCCAGCATCACTTAGAAGCAGTGATCGAGTGAATCCACAAATCAGAAACTGGTGGTAAAAAGAGAACGGCCACGTTAGTTCCCCAGGGCTTTTGTAGTGTTGGTTTAAAAGGACCAGTGTGTGGGTGGTAGGCAGCCAGCACTTTCCTGGCAAGTTAACAATCACCAAAGGAGTAGCTGCTTGCCATTGTAGTGATGCCAAGTGTCACCCCGTGGGAGACCAGGGATGGGCAGAAGACTGGTACTGACAGAAGAGCAAGAAGCAGGGTTCCCTGGCCAGCTTGGCAAGAGGAAAGCATGCTGTAAAATCTAGGCTGAGGAACAGGAAAGATCTTCCATCTGAGCTGCCTCGCATACATGCTATAGCAGCCATGAAGTAAGCATTACTTGTCTCTAAACCTCATCGAGGGCAGCAAGACCAAGAAGCCCTGTGACTCACTTCCACAAGCGCCGAGCTCCAGACCCGGTAGGCCATGACACTCTGTTGGAGCAGGACTTCCTTCACTTCCTGCCACTGGGTCTGCGTGGGGAGGACATCTTGAGCTTTCCCCTTTCCCTGCTTTTTTAGAGCCCTTGCCTCCCTGGCAGGTTTCTCAGAACCCCCGCACTTTCCCACAATACACTGCTTCAGGTGAGGGCACAGCTCTCCCAGGGACTGGCAGAGTCTGGCCATGAAGAGGACTGCATGCAGCTTGGTGCTGTGAAGGACATCCTTTCGGTCCCGTGTGACTTCTTCAATGGTCCGCAGCTCTGCCTGGATGCAGCCCACAACGGACTTGATGCAGGCCACGGACTGCACACGCAGCATGTCCTGCACGGTCCCAGCATCTGCGTATCTATCAAAGGCAGAGTTCTTAGCCTGGTGCATAGGGGTGGTATCCTTGAGCAATGGTGTGTCACTGGAGGGAAGGTAGGTCAGGAGGTCGTCCAGTTTAACCTTCAGCTTAGAATCCAGGGCAGAACAGAAGTTCTGGACACAAGGGCTGATAGCTTGGGCTTTCATGGAGAGGCCACTACTGGCAAACTGAGCCCGGTTTGCTACACTGACCCAGGCAGCATCAGAAGGCAGATCGCTGGGGCTCTCAGACCAGAGGAAGAGAGACATGTTCTGCTCAAAGTGGACATGCTTATTCGATGTGGAGTTGTTGGTGTCCAGTTCCTGCAAAGCTGAGACTAGAAGCTCTTTGGAGCTGTTGGAGATGGATTCAAAGCCTTCTCTGGTCAGTGTCTGTAGAGAAGGAGAAGAGAGTTTTAGCCATCGTTACTTAATGGAAATCTCCAAATGAGTTGAAATGATAATTTATCCTGGCATTCAGAACATTCTCTTCCACACTCACAGTGACCATTTGAAGCCTGACTGTGGAATGCCCACAGGTTCAGGTGTTAACAGCTTGGTCTCAGTTGGTGGCACTACTTAGGGAGGTTATGACAACTTCTGGAGTGGGCTTAACTAAAGCAAGAGCACTGGGGTGTGTTCTGAGGGTATGTATCTGTCCCTGCCCCCCAACTCCATCACATCTGCTTTCTGTCTGTCATGAGGTGAGGCTTTACCACATACTCAGGTCACGAGCTCTGTCTCACCACTGGCTCCTAAACAGCCAAATGACCATGCACTGGACTCTCACAACTCTCAGCTAAAACACTACATCATTCTCAGGTTATTTCTGTCAGCCATTTGGTCACAGTGATGAGAAAAAGAACCAGTACCATCAACACAGTGTGGCAGAGAGCAAAGACAGCGTCACTGAGCAGCACCCCACAAAGCCTGCTCTCTCTTCTACCTTTAGGAACTCTAGATTTGGTGAGAAATAGGGAAAGAGGGCTGGGGAGATGGCTCAGCGGTTAAGAGCACTGGCTGCTCTTCCAGAGGTCCTGAGTTCAATTCCCAGCAACCGCATGGTGGCTCACAACCATCTATAGGGGGATCTGATGCCCTCTTCTGGCAGAAGGATGTATATGCAGCAGAACACTCATTAAATAAATAAAATTAAAAAAAAAAAAAAAGAAATAAAAAGAAATAGGGAAAGAAAACGTTCAATAAATGAGGGAGGTTTTAACATAGTCAAAAGGCCACATGAGGCTCGAATGTGGGGTGGTCCAAGTGATGCCCACTGTACCTGTAACCGATCCAGGAAGAGCTGCTGCATCAGGTCCTCCCAGAACAAGAGCGGCTTCTCCAGAAGCCGCTGACACACCACCTCCCAGCTGTGACTGGCAGACTCGTTGGTGAGCAAGTCCCATATGGCATCTCTGATGCCCGCCAGACCCTTCATGCTCTTCACGTACATAAGCAGACTGCCAATGCCATTTTTAATGTCTTCATTGCACCTGTAACAAGACCACTTTCCTTAAGCTGCACTGGGTCCATGACTTTTGTTGTATTTCTTGTTTTTTTGATTGACTATGTATTCCTGACTGACCTGGAACTTGCTATGTAGTCCAGGCTGGCATCAAACTCAAAGGGATCTGTCTGCCTCTGCTTCTGGAATGCTAGGATTGAAGGCGTATGCCAGCACACCTGGTATTCATTTGTAGTTTTCACATCATTGTTAAGAAAAATTCTTATGGCTCCCTTTGAAACCTCTGACCTGAGTTGGCACATTTCTAGCTGGACACGCTGGGAGCCTGTAGTACTCTTTGGTTTTTGTTTTTGTTTTTTTCTTTCGAGACAGGGTTTCTCTGTGTAGCCCTGGCTGTCCTGGAACTCACTTTGTAGACCAGGCTGGCCTCGAACTCAGAAACCTACCTGCCTCTGCCTCCGGAGTGCTGGGATTAAAGGCGTGCACCACCATGCCTGGCTAGTACTCTTAGCACACCAGGCCAACTTTTGTCTAGAGCCTCGTGGCACGGCATCAGAGCCAACACTTAAAACAAAAACTCAGGGTATTTGGTACTTGAGCATAAGGAGAAAAACCTTTACTTAACTGTTATGGAAAATAATTATCTTTTAAAAGACTTTATTTCAAAATGTGCGCGCGTGCGCATGTGTGTGTGTGTGTGTGTGTGTGTGTGTGTGTGTGTTNCTTTTAAAAGACTTTATTTCAAAATGTGCGCGCGTGCGCATGTGTGTGTGTGTGTGTGTGTGTGTGTGTGTGTGTGTTCGCGTGTGTGTGTGTGTGTGTGTGTGTGTGTGTGTGTGCACACAGGTGGACATAAATGAATGGAGGTGCCCTCCAAGGTCAGATGCAACAGCACCCCTGGAGTTGGTGTTAGGTAGGTGAATGTGATCTGCCTGAAACAGGCTCTGGGAACTGAACCCAAGTTTTCTGGAAGAACAGCAAGTGCTCTTTAACTGCTGAACCTTCTGTCTAGCCCACAGAAAAAATAGCTTCCCGATTCTCCCATTGTAGGTACTAAGGGTCCACAGGTAGCAGTGTACCCTGAGAGGGTAGTGGGCATGTGGCACATTACCCCATGACTGAGAACCAGCTTATGCCTCCCAGGTGTGGTCACTTTGAAGGCTGCGTGCAGGTCAAGCCTCAGGGGTGCTTCCTGCCTGCTTACATGTCGATCCATTTCTGCAGTGTGTCTTTCAGGTACTCCTGGCTGATGGGATGTGCAAGAGTTCGGAGCGTGGGCTGGAACTCGATAATGGAGGCAGGCAGGTGTCTGAACCAGCTGCACAGCTTCATCTCCCCTTGGAGGGCACCAATGCCCTTTCCTAGAGAAAAGAGCAAGTGAGAAGAATCCAGGCTGGGCTTTGAATAGCATTTTGAGAATTACAAACCCACGCGGGAATCTCAAAAAATCTAGAAGTGTCACCCACCCCACCCACCCTTGAGAAGGTGAGTCAAGTCAGGAAAAGGTTAGCTAAAGGAAGTACAGGGCACGCCAGTCCCTGTGCACAGCAGCCTCCCCATACTCTACCATCCTGCTGGTTAAGAACAGTACAGGCCAGGAGGGGAGAATGGAGGGTAAACAATTGTGTGTGTGTGTGCGCGCGTGTGTGTGTGTGTGTGTGTGCGTGTGCACGCACACAAGCGTGTTTGAGGTGGGGTCCTGCCATGGTCTCCAAGCCTGAGCTCTAGTGGTCACCTTGCTTCAGGCTTCTGAGTAGCTAGGTGTATAGGTCCATGCCACTGTGCCCACCAGTCACTGACTTTTTTTTTTTTTTTTTTTTTTCCGAGACAGGGTTTCTCTTGTAGCTCTTGGCTGTCCTGGAACTCACTCTGTAGACCAGGCTGGCCTCGAACTCAGAAATCTGCCTGCCTCTGCCTCCCAAGTGCTGGGATTAAAGGCGTGCACCACCACTGCCCAGCTTCAGTCACTGACATTTTAATAACAGAGCTTAAATTCCCAAAGTGTAGGCTATCCATTTCCCTCTCCTTAGCATCCTAGGTCACTTGAAGACCCAAGGGAACAACCACTGCCCATCTCTCCTGCCTGCTGAGTCTCTTGGTCACCGGCAGGCTTGGGCAGTGCCTCAGGCAGTGCCTCTCACTGTTCTCTTGAAGAGGCCGCTCTGTTTGTTTGTCTGTTTTCTATGGCAGGGCATGCCAGTCAGCACTCACCTTTCATGAAAGGGATAAATCAGTACATCCCAGCCTGCAGGGGGCGGTAGGGTGGTGGTGGGCTGTGTGCATGCCTCAAGGCATAAGAAAGGGGTTTGACTCCGAGATGAGCCCCTGGGAGTAAGGGTCCTGTCCTCCTTTCCTTCTACCTTAGCTGTTTCCTTTGCTGACTTTGCTGGCGGTTCCACCAGACCTTGCAGCCCTACTGTTATAGGAGTCTGTCTCAGTCTTTGCTCACTGATACATCCATCCTCGTGGGTACAAATGCTGTCTCTGGGGATACCTGCTCACTCCTCAGCCCCATTTCTCAGTGTTCTCCAGGGTCCCACCTGCAAATGGAAATCCATCCCAACCCCTAAACCAGTCCCTCTCGTAGTTAATGCAGACCCCGCTCTTCTCACCAGTCCCTCTCGTAGTTAATGCAGACACTGCCCTTCTCACACGCTCCCCAGACATACCTTCATCTCTAGTCCTCTCAACAGAGATCGACTGGCCACTCAGCTTCATCTCTATGGCCCCCTTCTAGCCCAAGTCCTCATCCTATGTCTGACTCTGGGCCATGGTGATAGCCTCCTGTTAGCTCTCTGTCCTGCAGGACACCACTGCCACAAAAACATTTAATTATATCTGGATAAATGCTACTCCAAAGAAGTCTGGGATGCAGAGGGAGCACACTAAGCCTACAGGGAGGAAGGATGCATTTCTTTGTATAAAGCCCAACCTCCCATCTGGCCCATTCAGCTGCACTTCCCCTGACCCCTGGCCATGCCTCAGCCCTCTTCTCACTAGATCCTCCCCTCACTTGAGAAACCTCCTGCTGGCACTTCAGCTCCTCAGTTATACTGACACCCTCATCTCAGGTCTCAGAACCTCATCTTTGATACATGGATCTCTCTCCCCTTCCTCACACGCTAACTCCTCTCCACCTTCAGTTTGGTTTAACATCACTCTCCCCGGGAAAGTCCTCCTTGGCTTAGGGAGATCCTTCCAGTGTTCCTAAGCAACTGATACCGTGCATTTACAGCAATGACTACTGCTGACATCAAACAGAAACCCCACACGCACCCCTGAAGGTTCAGCACCTCCTTTTACAACGAAGGTATGCTATCCACAGAGCAGGGGTCTGCATCTTCCCAGTTCAGTGATTTATTGCCAGAGCATGATGCAGGAGCTAGGAAATGGCAGATCGGGTGAACGAATGAGGGAAAAGGTTACAAGCTCACCAGTGGGATGCTGCCTTGTGACTGTCTCCAGGGTGGAGAAGAGCAAGCCACAGGGCAGGGATGGGTCGGGCAGCACGCCTTCTGGTAGGGTGTAGAAAAGGGCATGAGCCTGGATCAGGGTGGTAGCCAGCAGCTCCACCAAAGAGCAGATCTGGGCCTTGATGCCAGCACCTGTAAGAAGAACGCACCCTCTTGTAACCAGTTCCCTTTAGCAAGGATGAACACGGACCGCTGCCTCGGGTTCCCTTGGTATACACTGCTCCATTCATTCCCTGTCGAAGAATCCCATTTTAGAGAGAGGCACACCCACCGTGATGAGGCTGGTTCAGGAGTGTCTGGATAGTCGCCTTTCTGGCCAACAGGAAGTCCGTGAGGGCTTGGCGTGGAGAGCTCTCCTCCAAGAGCATTATGGAGCAGAGGGCTTCGGCCACAGCCTGGTCCGACACAGCCTGGCATTTGAGCAGCATCTTGCTTTCATGCAAAATAGTTGACCTAGAAAGACTCACAAAGGTCAACATGGAGTAGCTAACATCTGGGATGAAGTGGCTCAGTGTATAAGGAAAAAAGACAGACCCCTGTGACACTGTAGGGGTTCAGTGAGCTCCGGGGCTACCAAACTTACCGGAAGTGGCTGGCTGCTGCCACCTGGCGGATGAGGATGGGAAATCTTGAGAGGATGGGGCTGTATCTGGAGCTAGAGGAGTCCAGCTGCAGCAGGCTATGCAGGTGACAGCAGAGCAGGTAGAGCTGTGTGGCCCGGAGGTGCTGCGAGGCCTCCATGGCGCTCCAGATCTTCTCGGGGATCTCCAGCAGGAGCTTAATCTGGGCGGCCATGCTGTAGAATTTCTCGGACGGCGGCTGTGGCTGAAGGGCAGAAGACCGTCAGAAGAGCAAACAAAAAGGATAGCTCCGTTTACACAGGCTTGGGGAGACGTTGGGGGAAGGCTTTAAGATCTCAAGCTTTTCCGATTCCAGCACTCAGGGGGCAGAGGCGGGCGGATCTCTTGTGAGTTAGAAGCCAGCCTGGTCAACAAAGTGAGTTCCAGGCCAGCCAGGGCAGCACAGAGAAACCTTGTCTTTAAAAAGAAAACAAAAACCTGACGTTTTCATTAAGCCACACTCAGTACCACTCGGCTTGTAGGCACTGATGCCTGACCAGATGGCATCTCACCATCTGGTTATCGGTATGAGGGAGGGGCACCTCGCCATCTGGTAATCGGTGGGTGGAAGGGAGGCTTCGAACAAACTTCCTTTCCTTTCTCTTTAAGGGCACCAAAGATTTCTCGTTGACTGTTCTTTACCACCCCTGCACCAGATCTTCATCTGGCTGAGTCTTCAGGCCTCTCATCTGCCCTCTCACCTCGAGTCCGCCTTCAGTAGTGGGGTGTGGGGTGCAGGTAAAGGAGGGGGACTAGCTTTGGCTCGTTTGTGTGCCTCCCCATCCGCTATGGGAGGCAAGCAGGCCCGCAACAGACGTCAGATGCTAACAGTTTGATCTCAGACTTCCCAGGCCCATTACTTCGGGAAAATGAATGTCTACTCTTTATGAACTATCCAGGGTTCAATCTTTTTGTTACAGCAGCATAGCTGGCCAGAGACGTCAGTGTTCCAAATCTCAGTTGTCCTTACAGGGGAGGAGCCACACCTAACTCGCTCCTTCCTTCCGAACTATTATGTTAAATGGACATGTAGTGACTAATCACCTTTATGCTAAACTATTTTCTACTGCCATTCTAAATTATTCATATTTTTTAAAATTCCACTTCCCATGGATTTATTTCTTTAATTAGAATGTAAACTTCAAGAAAATCTTGGGAGGCTCCTGTTTATGATTTGAACGGAGAGGGCATTCCCCCAGAAATGCACCAGCCATAACTATGAAAATCAATACATCTCTAAGACTGGGCCTACATAGTTGAAGCTGGCCAGTTAAGTCTGTCCATTTGAGAAGGGGGCTGTACTTAATGTGTAGCTTAGGGAGCGACAGGCCGACAAAGTTCCAACCTTCTTTGCACACGTTCATTATACTACCCTAGTTTTTTTGGCTTGGGTTTTCTGAAACCCAGGTAGCCCAAGAAAGCTGGCTCCACATGTGGGTTAGTGTGCTTTTGTAATTTCTTCTTCTGTTACAGTAAGTTCTCCTAGTTTAAAACTATTTACCCTCGGCGCCCCTCTGCTCATTCCTAAGCCAACACCCAATGCCTAGCTAGACGTGCTTCCCACCCCTTCGATCCGCATCGAAGGGGTCTTAAACTTTGTTTCCTGGGAGGACGTCAGGATGCCCCGCATTTTCTAAACCAGCCTAAAATGAAACTGTTCGCCTATTAAAAGCGGGAGGGCCTGGCGGCTGAGGCTACCCTCCCCCAATTCTCTAGGCTCGGGCGCTCAGGGTGGGATGGGGAATGAATGAATGACTTTGACAGGAAGGTGTGAGCGAACGGGAGAGATCTGTTCTTGACAGTCGAGAGACCCCTGGCGTTTTCAGCTAAAAGGGAAGGAGAGCGCAGTGAACCCACGGGAGGCGAGGGAATCGTCCGGAAGTCCGGGAAGGCTCCCGGAGCAAGAGGCCGGCTGACTTTTCGGCAGCGGATCAGCGTCCCGAGGAAGGCCCGCAGACGCCTCCCCGGAGCCCACGGCGGCGTGAGGGGCGGGCTCCTCCGGCGGAAGGTGAGGGGTGGGGTCCGCCGGGGGCGGCGGGACGTGGCGGGTTCGGATCCCGGACTGACCTGCGGGGCCCGTGGGACCCGGGGCGCGGCGGAGCCGGCCTGGCGGAGGCGGGCGCAGTATTGATCGGTAGCCTGCACGGCGTCCACCAGGCCCTCGGCGCAGCGGCGCATCTGGCCGATGGTGTCCGCCGCCTCGATCAGGTCGCGGTACCGCTCGCCCACCATCTGCCGCAGCTCCTCCTTCTTGTGCTCTATCTCGGCTCGGACCTGGCGCTCTAGTCCGCGGATCTCCTCCGCTCCATGCGTCTCGAAGAGCGCGTTGGGATCGCGCAGATCCAGCCGCTTCAGCGCGGAGGAGGCGGCGGTCGCGGCCGCCATGGTGCGAAGCCAGGGATCCGCCGGCCGCTTCCGCCTGCCAGCCCCGCCCCGCCCTCCCGCCATCGTGGATGGGGGCGGAAGTGCTTCCGCCAGGTCGGGAGCCTCGGTGGTCCCAGGGACTGAGCCTCGGTGGCAGTGCTGCTCTCGAGAGCTTATTTTTTACTGTTACAATCTCCCTTCCTCCCTTCTCTCCCCTTCCCTCTTCCTCCCCATTCTCACCCTGTGTAGGGGGCGTGCGTGTGACAGAAACGGATGCACGCGGAGGTCACAAGTTGCAGGAGGCTCACTCCTGCCGTGAAGATCCCAGTATAGAATTTTAGATGGAATTGTATCGGCTTTGGCGGCAATCGCCTTTGCCTGCTGTGCCATCTCGCCTGCCCTGAGCGCTCGTTTCCTTAGAGAAGCGAAGTAGTTAAGGTTGCAGAGCAGAATCTGTACTTGCTGGTCAAAGTCTTAGTGGCCCGGAGCCCCTTGGGTCGCACCCAAACCCTTTCCTGGGGAGGGAAGAGCTTCACAGGGGGGTTCATTATGGTCGTGTTTCTGTCGGTCTTACATGCATGCACGCTTCTGCCCTCGATAGACCATCTCATCAGCCAGGACTGGGCCTTGGGACTCGGCAGCTGGAGATCTGAGTGATGGCTGTGGTCCACCTTGTGAGCATAGCTTTCTGGGTCTTCTGTTTTACTTAAATATTGTTTAGTAGCCTCAAAATGGGTTTCCCTGTCACAGTCCTCCTGTGGTGGAGAACAATGGGGAGTCCATCCTAAGACTGACCCAGTAAGAAAACCTGGGCATTCTGGCTTGCTGTTCATAACTCCGTTCAGGGCCCTTTGTTTTGGAAAAGTTTGCTGTTGAAGAATTCTTACCTATGTTAACACAGAGAAAACAGTATTGTGTGTTCAGCAGCCTCTGGGTTTTCTCTCCCGTTCACTACTGCCACTACTTCGAGGCAAATGTCACAGCAATAGATTGATATCTAAATAAAGGGATTTACTTACAACATTCTAGCGAGAAGAGTCCCTGCTCTATGCACAACAGAAGCCCAGGGAATTTTATTTACCTTGGGGAAGGGGGTTATTTCAGAACTCAAGCCACTTGGCTCTAGATACCGCCTACGTGTCAGAGTTTCCCCAGCACAGCGCGCCCCCTGGTGGCGCAGCGGTGACGTGCCGTCCTTTCTATAGTCCCACTCTGCCAGTTGCTTTGCTGCCCTTTGGCTTCTGAGCCTGCAGAATCTGTCTTCCGTGTTTGGGAAGCGCTTCTCTGTCTGGCAGAAACTTTCCCCAGGACTTCTTGCACCTATTGTGCCGGCCTGGGACGTGGGACTGGTCCACAAGACCTCCTTGGGCCTTTGGAGGCAGCGATGCCCTGGTGCAGAGATTTTATCCTTGTAGAGGCTAGGTCTCACCCGCAACACCTAGTGTGCAGAAGTGGCAGGGACAGTGGCTGCAGCTGTAGGGTCAGGTGCCAGCGCTGGTGATGGGTATCTACAGGTTGGATCACTTTCCCGGACCAGCGGGACTTAGTTATTCCATGGTTCTCGAGGGGGACCGAGCCTAATGGAATGGGTGAGAGACAAAGAGAGGGGGACCCTGCAGCAACTTTGTCAGAGTCTGTTTAATGAAGAAAAAGGCTTTAGTTATATACACGGTGAGGGGGAATAGGGAGGGGTTGAGGAACAATGGAAAGAAACAGAGCGAAGAACAAATGAGGGGATACCTGATCGCAGGCTTGAAACTCTTGTGATTTATCTCAGAGTGCTGACACTGCTGCTCCGGAACTCTCCGGAACTCCGGGTGGCTGAAGTCCGGGTCCTCCTTTACAGCTCAAGGCAGCAGCTCGGGACAGCTCCGGAATGATGGATACTCCTTTAACAGCCCCTGATGTTTGTTTAGGGTGGGAATCTTGCTGATTCCCACAAACAGCCTTGAGGGGAAAGGGGGTGACTCGCCTCTTAACTAAGAACTATATGGCTCTCAGATGCAGGCTGTAAAAGGCCTGGTTTTCCTCAGCCTGGTCCCCAACAGATCACCCTGTGGTATACTTTGGATTAGGAATGTTCTCTCTCTCTTTGCTCCTGTCTCTTCAGCTTAGTTGCACATCCTGCCCAACAGCTCATTTTTTTATCGATACATCCATTTTCTCTGAAAATCAGAACTGTGGTCTGTAGCTTGCCCTGGCAGCCTAACACTTGTTCCTCAAGCTTCCAGTTCCTCAAGCTTTAGTAAGCTAACACCTTTCCTACAATGAGGGGAACATGTCAGGCTACAGATCAGTTCATGTGGGACTCGGGGCTTCTTGTATGATGGCTTTGGCAAAAGCCACTCTGCCCAATGTGTTTTGAGACCGGAGTTTGCTTTCCTGTCTTTTGTGCTGTTTCCTTGGCTGAGTTCATCAGACCTGCCTGAAGATGCCACACTTGCCTCTCTGCCTGCAGAAGAACTGCTGCTCAGGGCTGTTTCCAGATGTCTCCTCAGCCTGGGGCACTGGGAAAGCTCCCCAGGCTTATGGGAGATGTGTCCTTGGCTCTGCTCTCTAAGTCTAAGGTTTTACCTCTGCATTCAGAGAGCAGCCCCCTCCTTTCCTGATGTCTGTCAGCCAGAACTATCCAAACCAGCAACTGGGCCAAGAGCTCAGCCCAAGCAGCTAGAGGAGGCACTGTGCCAGGATGTTGGGGACAGACATTGCTCAGGGGTACTGCTGTCATCTAGTGTAGTTTATGACCAGATATAGGTATGTGTCAAATGAAGCTTTGATTTCATTTATTATTATTTTATTTAGGAGTGTGTGTTTGTGTGTCTGGGCATGTTTGTGCACTGCCTACAGAGAATCAGAAAAGGGTTCAGGTCCCCTGGAGCTGAAGTCCCAGGAGACTGAGCAGGGAACCAAATTCTAGTCCTCTTTTAGAGCCGCCAGCACTCTTAACTGCTGGGCCATCTCTTCAGCTCCTTCAGTCTGAGTTCTAGTATCAGTCCTTCATCCTTCTAGCTTAAACCTTTCAGTTATAGCCCTTGACATCAGAGAGGCATCCCTCCATAACCCTAGCTGTCACTTAGAGCATCATTGTCCCTTTGTACCTTTCCTCTCTGGTTCTCACAAGGATCCCAGCAGAGGTGGCATTACAGACAGCTAAGGTTCTGTCCTTAGGTCACCAAACCTCTTGATGGTGAAGCCTGTTGCCAGAGTGTCAGCTGTCAGCTGGACCTAGAGTCACCTGAGAAGAGTAACACTCAAATGATGAACTAACTGCCTTGCTCAGATTGGCTTGTGGGTGTGTCCGTGAGGCACCTTGTAAGATTGCTAATCGATAATCCCAGCACTTGGGAGGCAGAGGCAGGCGGATTTCTGAGTTCGAGGCCAGCCTGGTCTACAAAGTGAGTTCCAGGACAGCCAAGGCTATACAGAGAAACCCTGCCTCGAAAAACAAAAAAACAAAAAACAAAAACAAACAAACAAAAAAGATTGCTAATCGATGTACAAAGGCTTAGCCCTCCGAGTCTTGCCGCTCCTGGGCAGGTGGGCTCGGGCACTATAAGAAAGGTAAGCAAGCCAGCAAGCAATGTTCTTCCATGGGCTCTGCTCCAGGTTCCTGCCTTGCATTCCTGACCCGACTTCCCTCGGTGATGGACTGTGATCTGGAAGTGAAAGATTGTAACCACTGGCTTTTCCACTCATGCCCACATTCCCGAAATAATGACTCTGACACTACTTATGAATAAATGCCTAGGCCACAATTCCTTGAATAGATTGTCACTAATTAACCCATTTATTCTATTCTGTAAGTGCCACATGGCTAGTTAGCTCTCCTCAGTTTCATGTGTCTGTTTTCTCAGAGTTTGGGGCAAATCTTGTCCCGAACCTGACTCTACCCCAGAGTTCCTCTCTCCCTACCAGAATTCCCACCTCCTATTTTCTGCCATGGCTAATAGGCCATGGGCTTTTTATTGACAGGTAATGCTTCCCACAGACAACAAGAGATTCTCTCTCTGTACGATGAAATAATTCCCCAAGTTGTTTGTGGCCAGAATGTTTGATCTGAGCAGCAGAAGAGCAGATAGGGACACTCGGCTCCAGGGACTTGCCGGTCAGCTCGACTCTAGTAGGCCTTATCTTTTACTGCCGTCGTCTCCTGATTAGCTTTAAAGAAAGATTTCAGAATGTTAAGATGACCCAACTGACCAGCGTTCACATGGTCCCCCCAGTTTCCTTCACTCCCCCTGAGCTGAGGTCACTGCCATACCTGCTGGGCAAATATCCGGACATTAAGGGAGGGGGGGGCTGTCTCTCCAAGCTGGGGACATACCGTGTTTTTCTTTAGGCTTGTCTGTGTGTACCTTTGCCTCACTGAGGACACTGAAGGGTAAGACTTATCTTCAGCTTGTTTTGTTCCTCTCCTCAGGCTGGCCTGCAGCTCAGCATGTGGCCAGAGCTGGTCCATTACAATACCCCTGCTTTAGCCTCCAGAGTGCTAGGGTTGCAGGTGTGAGAGGGCATGCAGGTGTGAGAGGGCATGCTTGTGTTTCTGGTTTTGTGGTTTGGGTGTGTGGAGGAGGGGGACAGGGTTTCCTTGTCTAGCTCTAGGTTGACCTTGAGCATAAGATTCTCTTGCCTCAGCCTCTTGAATGCATGGGGGTCATAGGTGAGTGTCATCTTGCTTGGCTCTTCCTTACTTAAAAAAAAAATCAACTTATTTTTATTTTATGCATGTGGGTGTTTCGTCTGCATGTATGTCTGTGCACTACATGCATGCAGTGCCCATGGAGGCTAGAAGAGGGTGTCAAAACCTCTGAGAGTTGCATACAGAGAGTTGGGAGCCACCATAGGATGCTAGGAACAGAATCCAGGTGTCCTGAAAGAGCAGCCAGTGCTTATAATGGCTGACCCAACTCTCTAGCCATTGAGTGTCCCCCTCAGGTCCCTCCAGACAAGAGGTTTTGTCCCTAGGGTACTTCTGGGATGTAGGGTCTAATGTGAACTCTGAGGTCATTGAGAGCATTCCCTTGAAGAGAACTGTGAAATCTTTGCCACCTCCTTGCTTGATCTTTGCTTTCAGGCCGTAAGGTACATGCACTTTTCTGCTACATGCTCCCACAGTGATGTGCTCCCACTGTGATGTGCTCCCACTGTGATGTGCTGCCTCACTTTAGGCCCAAAGCAATGGGTTCAACCAATCACTCAAACTGGATGAAAAGTAGCCATTCTCTATAAGTTGTTTGCCTCAGGTATTTTGTTACAGTCACAGGTTTTTGACAGATTTTCACAGATACTGTGTCTCCTTGGGGCAGTCTGTGACCAGGGGGCCTGGGAAATGGTCCCATGAACTTTGGCTCTCATTCAAACCTGATACTTTGGATATCTGCCATGCATTTAGGTGATATAGTGCCAAGGTGTCTATATAAAGGATGCACAGGAAAAGGCAGGTAGAAAGAAATCTGTGTGCTAGAGAGCACTCTCATCCAGATCCTGCACCAACCCATCCCAAACTCCTCCTAGATATGAGATGGCTCTGTTCCCGCATGTATACATAGACCTGAAAGGGCTGTCAGCTTTGTGCCCCTCCCCCACATTCCTTCTGTCGGAGGGAATGGTAGTCACTTTCTTGTGCATGCTCAGGAGATAGTTAGGAAGAGAGAGAGAGAGAGACTCACTTAAAGTGGAAATCAGAAATTTAGCTCTGGCTAAAGGAGGAAGCAAGAAAGAAGGAGAAAAGGGGGTGGAGGTGTAGAGCCCTAATTTTAAGACTTCCTCAAAACCTGTTCCCTAGATCATTAGGAATGTGGCTAGTAAAGAGCCTTTGTTCTCTTAGGGCAGCTGAGGGTCTTCTGTTCCTCCACCTGACAGCTAGCTAGGCAATTATCTCAGCTGCCCCAGCCAGGCACCCATCTTCCTATGTTTGAGACTGAAAGAAAATTCAAAGGCTCAAGGCCGAACACTGTAAAGACGGAGCCCACCCGGCCGCTGAGACTAACAAGGCCATACAGATAAGGGAGTGCCGGAGCCAGCCGGGGCTGTCAAGGTTAGCTCATAAACTCTGCCAAGGAGGCATCTCACCCCGGTTCACTCAGGGTCACACACTGACCAGAGGTGCCCCAGACTAGGCCCCCGGCCTCTGGAATTCTGCCACTCCGGCTGGCTGTACTATCTTGTTGCATTGTATGTTCAAATGAGCCAATCACTGGTGGCTGCACAAACTCTCCTGCCCCCCCCCCCAACCCTAACCCTACAAAAACCCCTTACTTCTGAGGGTCGGGGTCGACTCCTCTGTCTCCTGCGTGAGATAGGAGTCGGCCCGAGGCCTCGTTAAATAAAGTATCTCATGTGATTTACAGCAAGGTGTAAAAGGTGTATTTCGAATTACTGGGGACCCGAGAGAGTACCGGACCAGAAGGAGTCCCTCCTTTCGGGGTCTTACAGAGGGAGGTGGTGTTGAGGAAGCGGAGAGACAGTGTCAGTGAAGGCCATGTCGGGTTGCATAGAAGGCTGAATCCTACACACGTGTCCAGTGGGACTCAGATGTTGGGTGTTTACTCTTGGTCGGAGATGCCAGTGAGGTTAATGCTTGCTGTCTTGACATCTTATCTTTATGGCAGCATTTATCAGCCTGCGTCTGCTGGAGGTGACGTTTGTGGGAGTAGGGGCTGGTGATTGACTTGGCTGTTTGCAGATACCTGAGAGATTCCCTTCCGCTAACAGCGAGGCAAGCATCTCTGGTGAAGGAGCCTGCATGTCTGGGCTCCCTGGGTCTGAGGTCCTCCATTTGTGTTGGCTGTGCATGCTCCTGCCATGTGGGCTAGCAGCGTGCCGGATGCTAGCGGCGTGCCGGATGCTGCCGGGAACATTTATTTAGGTCTGACTTCGGCTTGTCCTCTTGCATCTTTCCACCCCAGTGTGTCCTTCTGCGAATGGCCTCAGAGTCCTACCTCGAAATCTACCAAGCTGTCATTTTCTTTTTGGAGATAGGATCTTGTGGAGTCTAGGCTGGCCACAAACTTACTACATAGCCAAGGATGCCCTTGAACTTCTGATCCTCCTGCCTCTGCTTCTAGTGCAGTGGGATCATAGGCACGCACAACAGACCCATTTCACGTGGTGCTAGGGATCAAACTAAAGGCTTAGCAGCTCCCATGGTCTCTGTGGCACAGCCATTGTCAAAGCCACAGCCATGTAAAACTAGCAATAGGCAGTAGATGCTTGCCTGGGAGTGGCCATGGTCCAGTCCATAGGGCCTATGGACCAAACCAAGCAGACAGCCAGTGCTCACTCACCATCCCTGGCGCATGGACCCGTTCTTTCTCATCTGTGCTTTTACCATGGTGAATCAAGTCACCAGCGTCTCAGTGGAACCAGAGTTAGCCTGCAGTTCCTCCGGTTTCTACTCTGTTCCCCCTTTAGTTCCTGCTTCTTGCTGCAAAAGCCAGCTGGATCCTCTCTGTTCATCTCTGAATGGTTAAGGCCTTGAGTATCTACTGCACAAAACCAGACCATTCTTTCATTTGGTCAGAGGCAGTGGTGACAACCTTCAAAGCCCAGTCTCCTCCTTTCTCCTCCTCTTCCTCCTTCCTCTTCTTCCTCCTCCCTTCTCTTCCTTCCTTCTCTTTTGTGCTTTCTCCTTCTTCCTCCTCCTCCTTCTTCCTCCTTCCCCCCTCCTTCCTCCCTCCATCTGCAGCCTCCCTGGTCTTTGGTTCTGTAAGCTGAGGCTTGGTCCCTCCCTCCTAGGGCTTTCATTCTTGCTGTTCCTTTTGCCAGATCACCCCAGGCTGGGAAGCCAGCCTGGACCACTGCAGGTGAAATAATGGAGGCTCACACCGACCAAGCTTCACTGTGCGAACATCTTTACTCTGCTTTCTCCATCCTCCAGTGCTCAGAGCTGGAGCCTGCTTCTTATCTTTGTGGAGCGGGGAATTGGGGCAGGGCGGTTTTTAATTTTCTCCCAATCATGAGGAGCTGCTGTGTAAGTCAGCTGTCTCTCTCTGGAACTGGAGCCCCAGCCTTTGCTGCCTATGTGTTTTCACTGAAACATTTGCCACTGCACTCAAATTCCAAGGTCATTTATTTGTGTATTTTATACACACACACACACACACACACACACACAGAGACACAAACATACATACATACATACATACACACACACATAAACACATGTACATGCATACACACATATGGACACACACGTATATAGACACAAACATACACACATATGTACATACACACATACATTCACACAACACACACACACACACACACACACACACACACGGGATATTATGTGTGTTAGTCTGTGCAAATGGAAATCAGAGGACAACTTGCAGGAGTCACTTACCTTCTTCCACCTCGTGGGGTTCTGGGACCAAACTCAGGTTGTCAGTCTTGGTAAGAACGCCTTCTCCTGAACTACCTCACAGGTCAGCTTGCATGCTTTGACTCAAATGTCTCCTACTACAAGGAACAAAGAACTGTCTTTTGTCTTCCTGAATTCCCAGCTTTTTAGAACAGCCTTTGGCACATACTTGACATCCAGTATTTGGGGGATACATGAACAATTTAACTTTGTAACTAAGTGATTTTTTTTTTTTGGCATGCTAAAAAATGTACCTGAAAATGGTCACACTGCCTCTCACTCTAATTTCTAAAGGAGAGAGTGAAAATTCATGTTGAGTTCATCTTCACTGTTCTTTATAAGATTGTGTGTGTGTGTGTGTGTATATATATATATATATATATATATATATATATATATATATATATGTATATAATATATTTTGATTTTGTGTTTGGTGCTGTTTTGCCTGCGCGGATCTGTGTGAGAGTGTTAAAAGAACTGGAACTGGAGTTGCCCATGGGAATGAGCCACCATGTTGTTTCTGGGAATTGAACCGGGATCCTCTGGAAGAACAGCCCGTGTTCTTAACCACTGAGCCATCTCTCTAGCCCCAAACATGTTTTTGTTATTATTGTTTTTAATTTTTCTCATCAGCGCACAGTGATGTATATAGGCGGGCTTTGTTAGGTCTTTTTCGTACGTGTAGATAACTCACTTTGCTTATATTCATTTTTGTTTCCCTCCACCCTTCCTTCTCTCATCCATCCCTTCTCTTTCCTAATTAGTCACCCTCCCCCATTTACTTTGAGGTCGTTTTTGGTGACCCGGTGATTTTAATCAGGGTTGCTTTCACAGCACATGTGAGGGGCTCTTCAGGGGAGCATGGGCCACTTAACCACTGGCAACACTGAGGAAAATGCCTCTAGTTTCCCCAGCAACTGTTAACTGCCTAAGAGGCAGGGTTGCATGACTCCGCCCCCATTCTGCATCCCCACAGAAAGATGGACTCAATCTTGTCGCTACTGAGTGGTTGCATGACTCCGCCCCCATTCTGCATCCCCACAGAAAGATGGACTCAATCTTGTCGCTACTGAGTTGTTACATGAGTTGTTACATGAGTTGTTACGTGAGTAGCATTCCTCAGAGCATCTGGGACAACAGTTTCCTGACTCTCCACCTCTTCATCCTGCTCTTACATCCTTTCTTCTGGTCTTCCTTGACTTTCTGAAAGCCTTGGACCTAGTGGTACACGGACACAGTTAAGGTCGAGCATTCAGTGGTTATTCAGCACTTAGACCAATCAAGAGCCTGGCATTAGCTGCCATCCACTGCAGGCAGAAACCCCTCAGATCACAAAGGCCAGCAGCAGCACTGTCAGATAAATAGAAACATGATCCTCCAGGAGGCAATTTGATGGGCACATCACGTCCACTTAGCAGAACAATAGCTGTAGCTGTCTGCTAGGGCCTATGTCCTCCTGATTTTGACTGGGTCTGCAGTACCATGAGTTCATTTGTATTCAAATCCAACATTGGTGTCTTCCCCCCAAAGTGTGACACCTTTGCACTTGTGGATGTTGTGTATAGAGTTAGGAAGACATGATTGCCCGGGAACCTTCTGGTCGCTTGTCTGCCGAGTTCTGACCTTCAGACTAGACGCCTCCCAGTTACCTAGCAACAGCAAGATAGCAAACCCACTGTATGAGGGGCTGCTTGGCCCCTCCTCACTCTCTTAAGCCTTTCACTTTCCTTAGTCTCTTTCTCTTACTCTCTCCCTCTCTCCTCTCCCTCTTATTTTCTAACCTCTTACTCTAACTTCTTACTCTCTAGCCTTTCTTCTCTCTCTCTCTCTCTCTCTCTCTCTCTCTCTCTCTCTCTCTCTCTCCCCTTTCTCTCCTTTTGGCCATGGCCAGTCTCTCTCTCTCTCTCTTTTACCTTCTCTCTTTCCCCCTGCCTTTCTACAATAAAGCTCTAAAACCGTAGACTGTCTCTGCTCATCAAGGCCCACTGTGCTTGGACGATGGAATAGGCTTTCTTCTCATGAGCCGAGTCTAACCTCCCACCAGAAGGCCTTCCTGCTCTCCAGCCATGGACAGGACTAAGGACTCTCACCTGCGTGGGAACTTCTCTCCCTCTGCCCTCTTCCCATAATTCCAGGGGCCGAGAGTGTCGCCCCAGGACCCCTGGTACCGGGGGCTGCCCCTTGTCCATCCCCACCATGTGGGGTCAGTGGCTTCACACAGCTAAATGCCCACCCAGAGCTGAGTGGAAAGCGCCCGGCAGTCCTCCCACATCTGCCTGCCCTGAGCACAGGAACTCTGGAGGGACGCGGGCTCTCTCCTTCCCCCACTTTCCCCTATACCCACACCCAACATATATGTATGAGTACTGTCTTCACTGCATGCCTAGAGCACACAGTTGTGAGCTTCCACATGCTTTGGGAGCCAAACTCTGGTCCTCTTTAAGACCACTGTGTCATCTTTCCAGCCTCTGTTTTAATTAATTTTAAGTTGTTTTATTTATCTTTTTATGTTTGAGAGAGATCTCACTGTAGTCCTGGCTTGCCTGGGACTTACTATATAGACCAGGCTAGCCCTTCAACTCACGGGGATCTGCCTGCCTCTGTCTCCCTGAGTGCTGAGATTAAAGGCATGCACTCCCACACCTGGGCTACTTTTTGTGATAGGGTCTTGCTAAGTAGCCCAGGCTTGTTTTGAACTTGCTATGTAGCCAGGGAGGGCTTGGGTTTCTGATCCTCCTGCCTCTGCCTCCCTGGGATTACAAGGCCATGTCACTAAGCCCAGCTTCTAATTGATAATTAAGACTATCTAAGCAACTGGTAATTGGTTTGGATTTGGAAGAAAGGATAATGAGATGATAAGTTGTTTCTTGGACCAGTTTCCAAACTCTCAGCACTTCTCCGTAGTTTGGTTGTCACCAAGTCCCTGCTTGATGTTGTCACCTGCCCTCCACTGAGCAGGTGGTGCTGTTTACACGACCTGGAGTGGGATCAGATGTAGTCCCTGACCTCCGAGGATCCAAGCAAGCAAGATCCGAAAGTATCTGTCCGTTTTCAACATCTTCCTCCTTCCCTCTCTCCTTGGCTCCCTTCTTCTCCCCCTCACTTCCTCTCCTTCTTTTCCTTCCACTCATAGGCTTTCTGTGGACAGAGAGTTTTCAAACAAATGACAAAATTCTCTCACCATCTCTAGTTCAAGCTCATGGAGATGAAAGGATGGTTAAATTTGGTAAGATGCTAACCCATTTTCTTGAGCATGCAAGCTCTCTTCTAGAGGGAAATGGGGACGGGGTGGGGGAAGTTTCCATGGCAGCTGTAATAAACAGACTTCAGCTTGAGTTCCTTTGCTGGGGACTGCGTTTTCCTTGGAAAGTGCCTCATAGACGGCACATTTGGAAATGTTTAAAAATTAAGTCACCAAAAAAGAAGTGTTTGCCCTTTGTTTTTTAGTATTAGTGCTGTATAATTACTTTAATGGCAGATGTGGAGGTCAGCGTATCTGAAAGCTAAACAGGCAACAGAGATGCATAGGAAGGACAGGAAAGTGGATTCGGGCTTTCCATTTAAAAGCTGGCAGGTGGGGATGGCAGATCAGCAAGAAAACCAATGTTGAAAATCATAAGAACATGTAAGAACAATCTTAGGAACAGAGAAAAAAGCCTAGTGATAGGCTATGGCAATTTTGTCACCATGTCTATGGAAACCACCAATGATGTAGTTGGGGCTCTTTCTACAGCCTGAACTGCTAAGGCTTCTCCTGGTGCCCTGGGTTTCCTCAAATCCACAGGGCATGGAAGGAGAAGGGAGGCCCCATCCAGTTCTCAAATATGGGTGGTGACCCCAAAGACAGCATCACTACCACCTTCAGGAAAAGACACAAGATAATGTCCGCAGCAAAACCTGGAAAGGGAGATGTAGTATGTGTGTGTGCACATAAGAATGTTCAGTCCCTCTTGACGACTGGTCTCCTCTTTGTAAAAGGCTGCCACCATTTCTTTGGTGACAGCCAGGGAATGATGGGTGCGTTAGAAACGAGGAAGTATACGGGGACACATGCACAGTGTCAAGTTCAACAAACTTTAAGCCAATTTTAAAAGTGAGTTTATACGCTCTGCTAACCATTTTGTGTATGCGTGTGTGTTGGGTGCACATGCGTGTGTGTAGGTATGTGTGTACCCATGTGTGCGGAGGCTAGAGGTCAGTGTTGGGTGTTTACTTACTTTCTTCCACTTAGAAAAACCCTGTACATGCATGAATATTTGCCAGCATATATCTGTGTAGACTGCACGTTTGCCTGGTGCCCGCAGAGGCCAGGGAGGGTGCTAGGGTCTGATGGAACTGGGGTTAGAGATGGCTGTGAGCCTCCGTGTGGATCCAGGCCCTCTGCAAGAGCAGCAAGTACTCAGAACTCCCGAGCTATCCCTTCAGCCCTTCTCCACCGTCGTTTTTTGACACAGTGGTTCTCAACGAATCTGTAACTCATCAATTGGCTAGGCTGGCTGTCCATCAATCCTGTGGGATCCTCTTGTCCCCGCCTTTCTAACACTGGGATTATAGACCACTAATTACAGCTCCTGCCCCTAACTTGGGTGCTGGGAATTGGAATTCAGACCCCATCTTTTCACAAGGGTCTGAGCCATCTCCCCAGGCCCTGCCGCTCTCTATTAGCGAGATGCTTTTGGCAAATTGGAAACCGGAGAGGGATGGGGGCTTCCAGTCTTTGGGCAGTTGAATTATCCCTTGGTTTTGGCCATTCATCAGATGGAGTGATTTCATTCCTGGGATCTGGCTGGCTGGCTGAGCTGGCACATATCCTGTTCTATGCTGGAACAGATGGGAGCCCAGTCTTCATTAGCTATTTGTTCTAAGGGTCTTTTTCTCTGGCTCAACTACAGATTAAACTCATGTCACAACCATTTAAAGTCCAAAAGGAGGAAGAGATGGAGAAAAGGTGATCCTGGCTCTGAACCGTCCGTCAGGCACAGGACTCAGATTCTCCAGGGGTTCATCCCCTTGGAATCAGTTCCCAGCTGTGTGTTACGAGAATGGAGGACCACTCACTAATAGTTTAAGGGAGGTATTATAGAATTCTTCCTTCCTTCCTCCCTCCCTCCCTTCCTTCCTTTCTGTTTTTCAACATATAGTTTCATTGTATAGCCCTGGATATTCTGGAACTTTCTCTGTAGACCAAGCTGGCCTTGAACTTACAGAGATCCACCTGCCTCTAACTCCCAAGTGCTGGGATTAAAGGCATGTGTCACCACTACCTGACTTAGAATTCTTAAAAAGAGAGATTTAAAAAATACTTTAAGCCGGGCATGGTGGCGCATGCCTTTAATCCCAGCACTTGGGAGGCAGAGGCAGGCGGATTTCTGAGTTTGAGGCCAGCCTGGTCTACAAAGTGAGTTCCAGGACAGCCAGGGCTACACAGAGAAACACTGTCTCAAAAAACCAAAACAAACAAATAAATAAATAAATAAACAAAACTTTGATTTTAATTTTAAAAACCTTTTAAGATTTACTTATTTATTTTATGTACACCAGAAGAGGGCATAGGATCCCATTACAGATGGTTGTGAGCCACCAAGTGGTTGTTGGGAATTGAACTCAGGACCTCTGGCAGAGCAGTTGATATATTGTTGTTGCTGCTGTTGTTGTTTTTTTTCAAGACAGGGTTTCTCTGTGTAGCTCTGGAACTCACTCTGTAGACCAGGCTGGCCTCGAACTCAGAAATCTGCCTGCCTCTGCCTCTCAAGTGCTGGGATTAAAGGTGTGTGCCACCACTGCCCAGCCAGTTGGTGTTCTTAACCACTGAGCCATCTCTCCAGTCCTCTAAAAATCTTTTTTGTTGTTGTATGTGTGTGGGTGTTTTGCCTGCACTATGCACTTGCAGTTCCTGTGGAGGCCTGAAGAGGGCACCAGAACCCCCAGGACAGTAGTTACAGACAGTTGTAGGCTACTATGTGGGTGCTGGGAACTGAACCTGGGTCCTCTGCAAGAGCAGCCAGTGCTCTAAACCACTGAGTCACCTCTCCAGCTTGAATTTTTTTTATAACACTTTCATGCTGTTTTGTTAGTTTTAAGGCAGATACAATGCAGCTCAGGCTGGCCCTAAGCTCTGCCTCTGTCTCCCTCCTCCGTGCTGGGATTACCCATGTGCACCATCATGTCTGGCTTGAAGACACAGTTTTGAAAGGTTGGTGGAATGAGGTAGATATAGAAAAGTACTCTGATATGATAAATTGTAAAGAGAGAGAGAGAGAGAGAGAGACAGACAGACAGACAGACAGACAATCTGTACTAGTACAGAAACACTGACTTTACCAAGTGTACCTGGGCTTCTTTAGACCATGGCACTATTCTTTCTTTGTAGCCTTACTACATCCCCCCCCCCACCCCCCCGGGCTGGCTTCAAACTCCGTGGCTTATGTTAGCTTTCCCGGCTCTCTTTGCGGGGAAGCCAGCTTCCCAACCAGACTCTCCTGGTGAAGCGGCTTACCGCATCGGCCCCATTGAGTTCCTCCTCAGCGAGTAGGATGTTCTCCTTGTCGTCGTCGTCGTCGTCGTCGTCGTCGTCGTCGTCGTCGGTACATCCTGGAGCTGGAAAAGCCCTGGAACCTTCCAGCCAACTTCTGTGTCTGCCCGGCAGCCCCAAGGTGCAGTGCTGGTGCCAGACCGCATTTTGTGTGTGTTCGGTTGGGCTAGAGATGTTCTACCCCGGAAAGGATGGGAACATTGCCCCTTGTGGGGGTGAGGATGTCCCGTCTGCCACCTTGCATTGTTAATACCTAAGAGAAGCGACTTGGGAGGAAGGTTGATTGCGGATCACATGGCTGGATGGCATGGCGCCAGGAGCAGGAGGTCACGTGGCATCCCCAGTCTACAAGCAGAGAGCAGGCAGGAAGTGGGGCTAGGTTACAAAATCCCAAGGCCGCTTTCTCCAGCAAGACTAGGGGCTAGGTTACAAAATCCCAAGACCGCTCTCTCTCTGCCTCTTACAGGTTCCACAACCTTCTCAAATGTTGTGATCAGCTGGGACCCATATGAGCCTGTGAGGTACATTTCACATCCAATCTTAACTGCGGATTTATAAAGCCTCAGAGATAAAAGAAGGGAGGTGTCATGGTCTGTCATATCCTGGGTGGGAATGTGAAGAGAGGTATATATAGGTAACTGTTTTAAATAACCAAAGAGCTTTTGGACAGAGGCCAAGCAAAATGGGTGTTTTTGAGGCCTCTCTCCATTCATGGCTTCTCTGAGGCCAAGGCTTCCTGCTGTTCTTTTCTAGAAGGCTCACCTGACAATGTGGGTGCAGCTCAGCTAACTGATTGATCTCAAACTTCAACACTGGAGGCCAGACTTCATCTCATCACAGACAGGAGTTACATCACACACACACACACACACACACACACACACACACACACACACACACACACGGCCAGCTGATACTAATATGTACCAGGAAAGCCCATGGCGTGAGCCCATGGAGCCATCCAGAGCCATAGAGGTGAACCAGGTGAGGGAGGCCAGAGGCCAGAGTCTCTTGCTGTGGTGGTTTGAATGAGAATTGCACACCCATGAGCACGTGCGTGTACACACACACACACACACACACACACACACACACACACACACGGGCTCATATGTGTGAATACTTGGTCCCCAGTTGGTGGCACTATTTGGAGGGATTAGGCACTGTGGTCTCATTGGAAGAAGTGTGTCACTGGAGAGGAGCTTCGAGGTTCCAAAAGCCCAATCCTGACCCTGTGCATTCTCTGCCCCCTGCTTGTGGCTTGAGGCGTGAGCTCCCAGCTGTTCCCGCCTCCCAGCCTTTGCTCTGCCATCATGGATTCAAACCCTCGGAAGCTGTAAACCAGATTAAGCATTTTCTTCTCGAAGCTGCCTTGGTTTTGGTGTTTTTTTCTCAGCGTATTTGTTCCTCCTGACTTGCTCAGCTACCTTTCTGATACAGCCAGAATCACCTGCTCAGAGATGGAACCGCCCACCGTGGGCTGGGCCCTCTTACAGCAATTAGTAATTAGGAAAAATGCCCCAAAGACACACCCATGGGCCACTCTGATGGAGGCGACTCCTCGGGTGAGGTTCTGTCTTGTGTCTAGGTCTGTGTCAGGTTGAGAAAAGCTGGCACATGCTGCACTTGCTGGGGACCCTCTTAAAGTCATTTTCAGTGATTTCTCTGGAGAAACATTGCTGTTAGCTGTATGTATGCTTTATGCTTGTCGACTACAGAGTGATTATCAGCCTGTGTTATCACAGTCTATGGCAACTTTTTTCTTTTTCGCTTTTAAATAAATATTGTGTTTATCTGTGTTCACAAAACTTTTAGACTTTAATTGAGGTGACCTGCTTGTAGCAGGGACAGTAGGCTGTGACTGAATCTAGAATCCTGGGTGGGAAGTTGACATGTGCCCAATTATTTCTCCCCATTGCAGAATTATTGAATTTTTCTAGACCTCTGTGTGTGTATATATGTATATGTGTGAATATGTATGTGTGCATGTTTGTATGTGTGTGTGTATATGTGTGCATATGAGTTGTGTGTGTGTGTGTGTGTGTGTGTGTGTGTGTGCATGCACACATGTTCTTGGAGGTGGAGCACATACCATGGCACAGGTATAGAGGTCAATGGACAAGCTTGTCCATTGGTTCTCACTTTCTACCTTGTTTGAGGCAGGGTCTCTTGTTGCTTGCTGTGTAGAGTAGACCAGCATGCCGGAAGCTCCTGGGCATTCTCCTGTGTCCACCTCCCATCTCTGTGAGGAATGCTGTAGACATGTACTACCATGTCCAGCCTTACCTAGTGTCTGGGCACATGGACATGGATCTTTTTTTTTTTTTTTAAAGATTTATTTATTTTATTTATATGAGTGCACTGTAGCTATCTTCAGACACACCAGAAGAGGGCGTTGGATCCCATTACAGATGGTTGTGAGCTACTAGGTGGTTGCTGGGATTTGAACTTAGGACTTCTGGAAGAGCAGTCAGTGCTCTTAATCACTGAGCCATCTCTCCAGCCCGACATGGGTCTTCTTGCTCATACAGTGAGCACTCTGTTCACTGAGCCAACATTTCAGCCCACATAGTTCTAGAATCTAAATGCGTTAATCAAGCTGTATTCTCCTTCACTGAAAGCCACTGGGGAAATGTCTGCATTGAAGGCCTCACCTAACCAGGCTTCACCTAACCGACACACATAGTGTATATATGTATGTATGTATGTATGTATGTATGTATGTATGTATGTATGCACTTTCTTTGTACATGTGTACAGCGTCACATGTGCTGCCCACATCTGGCATGCAGAACTCCTGTGTCTGACAAATAGATGCACATACATGAGTAAATGGGCCTGACACATGCATCTATGTGTATCTCATGTAGCAGCCATGTGCAGGAGTGTTACTAGTACATGTGTGTACACATGTCACAAGGAGGAGGAAGAACAGAGATGGAGGGGACTGGAGACTCTGTGAACACTGTCCTCTGAGACAGCCAAGTGTCATCATGGTGTATGACCATTTGAATAGACTGTCAATGTGAAACTATATACCTTTGGGAAAAATATCAGCTTCCTTGGCAATGAACTTAACTCTGGGGACGGGGTATTCACCCCAGCCACCTATAAGGCACAGGGATCACTGACCAGGTTTGGCATGGCTAGTGCCCTGCTGTCCATGGTGATTGATGGCCAGTTACATCATGTGGATTTTGCTCCTGTGGCACTAGTGGTTGCCCTCTGGGGCCCCTGCCCCAGCCCTTTACAGCATCTTCTTTGTGAGGAGCTGCGTGTAAGGCTGGCAAGGCCTTTGGTAGACCTGCTCCTGGGCTGGGCTCTCTGTTGACCTCCATGTTACTTTCTTCATCAGTGGCTTCTACTGCCAAGGGACGTTCTCCATTGCTTAGGCAACTGGGGTCTCTGCCACAGTATAACAGATGGACCAGGCTGTGGCACGACACTTGATTCCTTCACGAGTAACCCCTGTATCGTATCACCTCATCTCCGCTTGCTTTCTCTGTCTCTGTCTCTCTGTCTCTGTCTCTCTCTTATCTTTTTATGTTATTTTGGTGTTTTACTTACACATATGTCTGCATACCACACGTATGTCTATTGCTCACAGAGGCCAGAAGAGGGCATCAGACCCTCTAAATCTGAAGTCAAAGATTGTTTGAGCCACAATGCTTGGAACCCAAGTCCTCTGGAAGAGCAGCAAGTGCTCTTGACCTCTGAGCCATCTCTCCAGCCTCTCGTATCACATCTCCTAACAGGCTTTGTGAAAAGGCCAGGCAGTTGGATCTGTAAGCCGGGACATTCCTTTTCTGCTTCCAGTTCTGGTGGCAGGAGCAATCGAAGTGAGCAGTTCTCCCTCCTGGAGACTAGTATCCCAGCAAAGAAGTCCGGTCCTTCTCCTCTCCATCTGTGTCAGGGAGGGGACGGTTGCAAAGTGTAGCCTGACCCCACCCGTGTGTCGGCCATGTGCACTAGAAGCCGAGCCTGTGCCTTCAGCTCCCTCCTGCTTCCGGGCTCTGTCTAACGGGAGGCAGGTGCTCACTGGGCCGGGGATCCAACCCTCGAATTTCATTTTAATGACAGTATACTCTTAGGAGAATCAATACCGCTTTCCAGTGGGTTTGGCTAAGGCTTGGTTAATATTTAGCCCTGTTTTCGGGTGTAGTCCAGATGCAGCCTGAGATGTCTCTAAGAGACCGAGTGGCTCACCCACCAGTGGTCAACCCCTCCGAGTTCAGGAAGGGGTGGACAGCATCGGAATGGCTATGGGGGCAGTCTTTGTCTTTGAGACAGTATTCTCAGCCCAATGGTTGCTGAATCCAGTAGGTAATGGCAGCTACAGAAGTCTGTCATCCTCATCCCTACATGAACTTCTAGAGAAACAACAAGAAGAAATGAAGAGACTCTGCCAATGGGATTGTCCCCAGGAATTTGTGCACAGAGGGAAAAGGAACTCTTACAGAAACATATGCGTTGATAGACATTTGCCGGGGAATTCGTTATTTTGGAGCTGGCAAAAAATGTGGATGAGGCAAGTGACCGATTCCAAGTCATTCCTTACAAGCTCAAGAGCTGGGCCTGTTGGCACTTACCTCCAAGAGGCTGCACACACACATCAGAAGCCATAATCAGATTTTCCAGCCACGCCCTGCAACTGCTTGGATCCTCCGGCCTTACTTCTTCAGCAAGGCAGAAAAGCTTGACTCTCACCCATTGTGACTTCCCTTCGTTAAACAGTCACCCTTGGAGTTGGTTGTAGAGGGGACGTAGACTTCAGCCGCCATTGCCTATCTACCTACCCCAGTGTTCACGCTGCACACCTCACATTTGGGAAGCTAGAGCCAACAGTGTGTGCAGGCAGCGCTTGTGCCACATGGAGGAGGTCAGATCGGTGTAAGCAAACAGCCTCCGCGGGTCCAGAGAGTCCCCTCTGCCTGCCTTGGCGGGTCGGTGGGTCCAGGGGTCTCCCCTGCGTGCCGGGGGTCCATGGGTCCCCCCTGCGTGCTGGGGATCCACGGAGTCCCCCCCCGCCCCCCCGCCCTGCCTGCCATGGCAGGTCCACGGAGTCACCCCAGCCTCTCTTGGCGGGTCCACGGAGTCCCCTTTGCCTACCATTTCACCTCTACTATGCTCATCACATGTGGTGCATGTTCTAAACTAAGACACGAACCCTATACAGAATTCAACTCCATGCCCAAGGTTCCTCAGCTCTCTGGTATTGAAAACTACAGCCAACATCATTCAACACCCGGTGCTCAGATAATGCCGACCAATGCCTCTTCTGCTAAGTCCGCGTAGGCTTAACCAGCCCTGAGCCACCCCTTCTATTGGGAGGCGAGTAGTAGTCAGTATAAAACCCATGTGACCATCAGGGATCACAAAGTCGATCCGAGGCATTTTTTTTTTTTTAAAGATTTATTTTACTTTTAATTATGTTCATGTGTCCCTTTGTGTGCGCCTGAGTGCAGGTGTTCACAGAAGCCAGAAGAGGGCGTTAGATCCATAGAGTTGGAGTCCCAGGTTTTGGTGAGCAGCCAGAACATGGGTCCTTAGAACCAAACCAAGCTCTGCAAGAGTGGCGAGTGCTCTTAACTGCTGAGCTGGTCTTCTAGCCCCTTGTACCCACTTCCCCTTGATCCATCGGATCTGTCTTCATGATGCTGGATTAGAGCTAAGAGTGACTTTTTGAACTAAAATTATGTTAACATTTACATGAAAAGATTTTTTTTTTTTTTGATAAAAGAAATCCAGAAAACAAGTCATCTTCAGGGGCTGGAAAGATGGCTCAGTGGTTAAGATCGCTGGCTGTTCTTATAGAGGACCCAGGTTTGATTCCTAGTTACAACTATCTGTAACTCCCATACCAGGACATCTAATGCCCTCTTCTGGCTCCCACAGGCACCAGGCATGCACATGGTACACAGACATACATGCAAGCAAAACATTCATACGTATAAAATAATATATTTTTTAACATTTAATTAAATTATAAATATAGGTGGATTAGCAGGTGAAACATAAATTTTCATATCATGGAACCTAATGGCTTATCTGGATGGTTTATTAATCTTGTGTGTGTTTGTGTCTATGTTGTGTGTGTTCATGTACATGCCTGCTGTGCGTTGGCAGGGTGTGTGTGTGTGTGTGTGTGTGGTGTGGTGTGGTGTGGTGTGGTGTGTCAGCCTAGTGTTGAATGCTAGGCACATCTACTCTTTGTTTGAGACAGGGTCTTGTTGGCCTGGATCTTCACCATGTAGGACAGGCCCAGTGAGCGTCTAACCTCCCAGCTCCCCCATTGCTAGAATCACATGACTTGTGCTTGACTTTTTTTGCATGGATTCAGGGAACATAGGAACATAGGTTTTCAAATTTGTGAGATCATTTCCGAGCCCGGGACCACAGATATTAAAGTCCTCTTTTTCCTGCCTTCAAATGACCATCCTGTTGCTGAGTACCCCCAGACACAGCTTAGACATTCCATCTTGAGGTTATTGATGGCTTCTTAGGATCAAAGCCTTGTTGGAGGCAATTTCTCGAGCTTTGGGGACACGAGCACTATAGCGTTACTCGGACCTGTCTTCCTGAAGTGATTGCTACCATTCTGGGTTTTTTTAGAGCCATTTCCTAAGTGAGGGGAGGAAAAAAGGCATTTTTTTCAAAGACAAATATTTCCGATTGCGGCAACGGTAAAGGTGAATCTGTAGAGCTTCCTTCCAGTTCCCCCGTTTGTATCCGAAAGAAAAGGAAGCCGTGGCTCACTATTAGTTATGGCTGCCAAGAAGCCAGCCCAAAGCTGAACAGGTAACTAACTTTGCCTTTGGTAACAGTCTGGGATTTTTCTGAATGCACTTGTCTTTTTTTGTTTATTTATTGATTTTTGCAACAGCTGTCCCTGTAGTCTTGGTTTATGGTTGCACTTTTACTTTTGGGTGGATTTATTTGTCTATCATAAATCCCACCGAACGTATCTTTCTAAGCAATAGCAAGTAGTTTTGGGGAGCCAGGTGGTATTGACATAGCTGGAGATTAGCACAGCCCAGTAAGGTAAGCTAGCTACGGGTAGAGCAGTCAGCCATTCTGACCACTCAACAGTCCTTGCTTATGGAGCCAGAAGAAGAAAGCACATGTTAAAATACAGTCGAAGTCTACCTGCAGGATGCTAACTGTGACGCTTACTGAACCTGGGGTGGGTAACACCATCCACACACCTGCCCTCGTATTTCTTCATATCCTAGAGCTGTGGTCAACCAAGGGCTGAGGGCTTAATCGTTTCTTGTCTCTTATACACAAAGAGGGAAATATCACCGGTGGTGGGAGGAACTGCTTAATTACCATATCAAATGAATAATGAACAGCCTAATTAGCATATCCAAGCCTGTATCCATTCCCTGTATGACACCTCATGCATGTACAGCTGCGGAAGGCAGTGACACAGCAGTCCCTGGGAAGGGTGTGGCTCCCAGCCTTTACCCCCCCCCCACACCTGTATACTCCTTTAGCTGGCCTTAATTGTTTCATAAGCACTGTTGCTGAGTCTTCAATTTTGTGAATTTCATAATGCACAACTTTGTATAAAATTCTTTAGAAATCATATTTTTCCCCCACTTGCTCCAGCCCCCTTTGCTCTAACCTAGTTATTTATTACATGTAAGTACACTGTAGCTATCTTCAGACACCCCAGAAGAGGGCATCCGATCTCATTACAGATGGTTGTGAGGCACCATGTAGTTGCTGGGATTTGAACTCATAACCTCTGGAAGATCAATCAGTGCTCTTAGCCACTGAGCCATCTCTCCAGCCCTAGAGATCATATTTGAGAGCTGGGGAGATGACTTTACAGGTGAAGGCGCTTGCTGAGCAAGCCTGGTGACCTGAATTTGGTGGAAGGCAGGGATCAGCCCCATAAAGTTGTTCAGGCATCCATCCACTCATGTGCCACGGCAAATGCGCCACACCCCCATTAATAATAAATTCATAAAAATACCTCTGAGAGCTGGGGAGATGGCTTATTTGGATAACACATTTGCTGCCCAAGTGTGAGGACGTGAGTCTGGATCCCTAGAGCACATAAAACTGTCATCTGGGGGTGGCCGACCATTTATAATACCAGAGCTTGAGTGGTGGAAATGGGATCCTCGAGGCAAGCTGGCTCACTTGACCAGAAGGCTTCGTGTTCAGCAAGAGACCCTGTCTCAGTAAAGTTAATCATGATGGAGGGAGGGAGGAGTATCAGCCTCCAGCCTACACACACAGAAGCACATGTGCTCATGCGCGCGCGTGTGCACACACACACACACACACACACACACACACACACACACACACACGAAGAAACAACAATCACCTGCCCCCAAGAACAAACTAATGGAGGACAAGATGACCCAAAACACCTTTAAGGAGTTGTGGAATTACATTTCTGCTTTCTTTCATTAAGAAATCCTATCTGGCATTAAAAACAAGACAACTTCATGGTTTCCCTTAAAGGTATAATTTTACTTCCTTTTCCTTTTCATTGTGTGTGTGTGTGTGTGTGTGTGTGTGTGTGTGTGAACTCACACAGGCACGGGGATGTGTTGAGGAGAGAATTGTTTCCCCATGGGAATCCTAGTCTGGTTTTTGCCGCTCAGGCTCCTGACCCCTCCCGTCCCCAGTGGCTTCCGAAGCTAAAGGAATCTGAGGAGAGAAGACTATAATCTGATGTCAAAGCAGGCTTTGTCCTGATAAATGACATGCTCTATGGCCACACCCCTTTAAGTCCTTTTGGGTAAATGAATAACTGATTGTATCTGAGAGGCAAACCCGAGTTTACATTCTGACTCTCACAGAATGCTCTCACCGTCTCTTCTTACTCCGACTTAACTTGTTTGAAATTGATGAAACACCCTTCACCCTTCCCGGCGCAGGCTAGGAGTATATAGCACAGGGGCCCTCTAGGATAAAGAATACAAAACCATCTTACTTTCAACTTTTTTTTTTTAACAAAACCATATTATATTATTCTATGAACATATTATTATATTATTCTATGAACATACTGCTCATGCTTCTCCTGTGTCTGGGGACGGCCCATGCAAGAGAGATGCTGGAAGCTTAGACCGACTTTGATGTGGCAAGTCCTTTTCTTCGGGTTCAGCGTTGTGGTAAATGTCCACCTATACTAAATGCACACGAACTAGCTACTTGGGCTTACAAGCACAGGACATATTTGTGTGACTGGGGGGGAGAGGGATATACAAATGTAAATATCAGATCACAAGATTACATAGCGTGTTAGCACACATACACACAGGACTTTGATTTAGTTTTGGTTTTTCCGGTTTTTGCCGGGCAGCTGTTTTCCACCAGGTCACACCCAGGCAATGATGTCCTCTTCTCCGGATTTTGAATTGTCTGCCTGCACGAAAACGTTCACTTTAGGGGAGACGTGACCAGAGGGGTATACTTTCGGACAAGCCAGATTCAAATCCTGTTCTCTGAACGGGGCACGTGTAGAAGAACACTGCTCTGTTCTAGAAGCTGGGTGTGATGGGTAGGGGAGGCCAGGGAATGGGAAATACACTGACAGGAGTCAGGGCTTGGCTAGTGTGTGTGCATGTTGCCCTCCTGGGTTGTTCAGATACTGGTTTGGAGGTCTCCATTGAGGAGGGTCCTCTGGGTCTCCGTGGTCTCATTCAGCCGGGATTTGTCCTGCTTACTGTCGCTCCTCTCCCCATCCTCCGTACCACTCACCTTGACCAAGCAAAGAACATTCTGGAAGCTCTTCTTGAAGTTGTCAGACAAGAAGGCATACAGGATGGGGTTGGCGCAGCTGTTGGCGTAGGTGAGGATCACCACAAAGTCAAACATGCCTTTCAGGGCTGGGGTGGGACTGATGGCCACAGACACGGAAGAGACGTTGAAGATGTAGAATGGGAGCCAGCAGAAGATGAAGACAGCCACCACAATGGACACCATTCGGGTCACCTTTTTCTCTGACTTTTTCCTCTTGGATGATCCCACTCGGATCCCAGAGGACTTCACCTTGATGATGATGAACAGGTAGCAGAGACAAATGATGGTAAGGGGCACCAGGAACCCTAGAATGAAGGCGTAGATAATGAAACCCGTGTACCACGCCCCGGATTCGCCTGGCCAGTTGATGGTACAGCTGCTCCTGCCCCACTGATTGCTCCGGAGGCCGGCATATATCATGATGGGCAAAATGACGAGCAGAGACACACACCACACAGCCACATTGATCATCTTGGCTGTGCGGGGTCGCCTCCATTTGGCTGACTTAATGGGGTGTACCACGGCCAGGTAGCGGTCGATGCTCATGACCGTTAAGCAGAAGATACTGGTGAACTGATTGATGCCATCTACGGTCATGACCACCCGGCAGATGGCCTTGCCAAAAGGCCAGTGGACCAGCGCCACCTGCATGGCCAAGAAGGGCAGTCCTAGCATGAAGAGCTCATCTGCGATGGCCAGGTTGAGGATGTAGATGTTGGTGATGGTCTTCATCTTGGCGTAGCGGAGGATGACGTAAATGACGAGCGTGTTGCCGCACAGCCCGACGACGCACACCACGAAGTAGATGAACGTGAGGACGGCGTTGCTTGTCATGTCATAGTATGGCTCGGTCTGGTTGGAGCCATTGCTTGGCCCCAGTGAGCCGTTGAGGTCAAATGGAGAGGGCATCCACACTTGGCTCCCATTAAACTGTTCAGAGCTCATCTCCATGACTGCTTTCCAGTCCGTCTAGAACCAAGCAGCCTAGAGATCTTCCTCTCGCCTCACCGGGCTCTGGGGGCCAGGAGTCGAGTGCGACATCTGGGAAAAGAGGCAGAGAAAGAAACGTTCAGTTCCAGGGTACTTAGGTTCCTTCTGTTTTTTTGTTCATCTTATTAGTTTCACATTCCCCAACCCCCTCTTTCTCTTTCTTTCATGTATTCATGTGTGCTGCTGCATGTGGTGTGTGTGTGTGTGTGTGTGTGTGTGTGTGTGTGTGTGTGTTTACATAGGTTTGATATCTCCACCCTTTTTGGAGTCACGGTTTTTCACCAGGTAGCTTGAACTAGCTGTTCAGTGAGCTGCAGAGATCCACCTGTGACTGCCTCCCCCACCTCTGTGATCGCAGATCTGCATCACATACACCAGCAGTTTTATGTGGTTCTGGAGGTTGAACACAGGTCTTCTTGCTTGTAAGTCAGTTGCTTTATTGACGGAGCCATCTCCCACGCTCCCTCCCTCCTTCCTTCTTTTCTTTTCCTCCCACATCCCTCCCTCTTTCCCCTCCTCCTCCTCCTCCTCCTCCTCCTCCTCCTCCTCCTCTCTCTCTCTCTCCCTCTCCCCTCCTCCTTCTTCCCTGAGTTGAGCTAGCCTGGAGTTCACTATGTAGCCTTAGCTGACTTTCATGCGCAGCATTCCCCATGCCTGGGCTTCTGCTGCTTGGAGTTACAGTGAGCTACCACCCCTTGTTCCCCTTCTATGCATTTTTTTTTTCAATTGAAAAGCAAGTTTTCTTTTTTCTGTCTAGCTGCCAGCCCGCCTGTCAGCCTGAAGACTTTTTGAGGTCTTTTTTCAATGGTGGGGGGAAGGGTTTGAGTTAAACCATCATCCTAGATGACGCACATGTGGCGGACGGCTATGGCTTCAAACACGTAGACTTTGACCCCTAAGGAATTGACTGGTCCAGACTGTAAAACTGCAGATCTTGGAGGGTTTCAACCCTTGACCCTGGAGGGGTCTGACACCAGCATTCGGGGTCCCCAAGAAGAACTCTATGCTGGCTTGATTTCAATTTCTGCCATCATCAGAGAACCCCCCCCCCATGGTGGGAAAACTCAAGAAGTTAAAGGGAGAACAAACTTGGGCTCCAGAGTTGAGCCCCACGTGACCTCATGCCCAGCCCTTAACTGCTGTAACTCTCCTTTGTCAACACAGGGGTGTCATGAAGGTTAAACAAGAGAAAGTATGTGCAAATCCTAGCATTGTGCAGGCTCATAATCAGATCCTCATAAACGTTACCTGCCCCCCCACTGTCTCATTATCTCTAATTTATTGAAGCCTGCCTACACAGTGAATCAAGTTATAGTCTTCAATATTAAAAGTAAGAGTCTGGCTTTTTTTTTTTTTTTTAATGATGTTTTAGGCCCTATCCTCTTCCTCCTTTTCCTCTTCCTTCTCTTCCTCTCCTCTTCTCTTCTCCTCCTCCTCCCCTCCTCCTCTTGGTTTTGATTTTCTAATGTCAATGTTCTCCATTTTCCACTCTACCTCTGCTTGGGAAGGCCCTTTCCTAAAGACCTTTTGCCTGCAGTTCTCTGACTTAGTACAAAAAAAAAAAAAAAAACAAAAAAAAAAAAAACAAACCCAGGGAACTAGGGGAGGGATGTAGGCCCTTCTTAGTCAGCGGAAAAACGTCAAGCCGTAAAGTGAGACAGCCGGAAGTGTGTCACAGTTCTCGGCTTAAAAAAAAAAAAAAAAAAAAAAAA
>NC_034603.1:80781509-80846908 GCF_900095145.1 Mus pahari | reverse complement strand
AAACAAAAAAAAAACAAACCCAGGGAACTAGGGGAGGGATGTAGGCTCTTCATGAATGTCAAAAGGTGCTTTTTTTTTTTTTTCATCAAGAATTAAAGTGATCTTGGGCTGGAGAGATGTCTTGACAGTTAAGAGCACTCACTGCTTGCTCTTTTAGAGGTCCTGAGTTCAATTCCCAGCAACCACATGGTGGCTCACAACCATTTGTAATGGGATCCAATGCCCTCTTCTGGTGTGTATGAAGAGAGCAATGGTGTACTCACATACATTAAATGAATGAATGAATGAATGAATGAATGAATGAATAAATAGAATTAAAAAGAAAAACCTGATGGAGTCCATTCACACCCATTGTCCCCTTCCCCGGGAGGTGAGGATTCTGTCGTCCCTCAGTGGAAACTGAGGGTTAGAGAGTTAAAGTCCTTGGTGGAGTGAGCACTTGGACGAGAACCAGTTGGCCCCAAGTCTTCTGCGACTTTCACCATGTCCCAGCTGATGCTCAGCAGATCAAAACTGGTGGCTGGTACCTTGGGCCTTAGTTTGAAGCCACTGGCTCAAGTGACCTCCATGCTGAGAAAATAATGAGAATTCTGTTGGCCTGGCCTAAAAGTGAAGCATCAGATCAACCCATAATTAAGCTATCTATCACAGTTATTAAAGTGTGTGTGTGTGTGTGTGTGTGTGTGTGTGTGTGTGTGTGAGACCATCTGTGCTGGGGACCTCTAGCAGCTAATACTTCAATGGGGGAGAAGGGCATCAAGTCACATGGTGTGTGAATTGCATGGAAATGAGCCTATGAACAAAGGATCTGAGTGTCAGGACACAGCCCTTCCCAGGGGGTCTCTCAGGAGTTAGGGGCTGGGTCTTGTGTGTAGGAAGAGTTAAGTAAGCGCTCCTCTGGCAGGAGGTTCATCCAGGAAGAGGAGAACTGGTCAAGGGCTGGAGTGTCCAGCATCTCTTGTTCACGTGCCCGAACATGTTTCATTGAAGCAGAGGGCTTCTCCAAGTGATTGCCTAACTCGAGGCTGCAGGGACGTTAAAGATGTAGCAAGCAACAGGCAGGTGCGATTCTTGCCCACCTCTGTCTCTGATTTGTTCTCACGGCCAAATGATGGCCTGGCTTTTCTGTCTGCAGTAATTTCCCCAGCACATGCTTGGTCAGTGAGGTCTGGGGTTTTCGCATTTGCATTTTGGGGACCCACACCATTGTGTCTACGTTGGGTAAGCAAGCAGAAGCAGGCAGCCATTACAACCAGAAGCCATAAAGAAACTCTTTTTTAGTATCCCCAGATTAACTTGGGTTATTTCCCCTGTCTGCCCCTACCCCTTTCCCATCTTGTCAGTGACTTAATTCTATAGACCCAGAATCTTACTCAAGCTCCCTACAGTGAGACCTCACAGTAACCATGAGCTTGTGCCATCTATGGACAGTGAGAGGGTACTTCAATGTCTGACTAGGACTGAAGACCCCCCTGGGCTGTAGAATCCCTGTCTAAAGCCAAAAGGAGGAGGAGTGGGAGAGGGGGGAGAAGGAAGAGGAGGGGAAAGAGGAAGACAGAGGTGGGATAAGACCCAATGTGGTTCTTCAGCCCTAACTGTGCCTTTTGTGCAGAATGGTGGGGGTCAAGGGGGGGGAGGTGGAGGGGGTGTCACCTTTCTCTGAAATTAGCTGAGACACAGGTCCACTTTGGAGAGGGAAGTCTTGGAAGGTGGGTGGAGGTTATATGCTGGGAACCCCATGTCCAAGGAATACATGAGCTTAGAACCTAGGCGTCCTATATAACAAGCTCAAGATCTCCAAGTGGCTTCTTTTCCTTTTCCGATTGTCTCACTGCAAGTGAATTGCAAATGCCACCGGTCGATACTTGTTGAATTGTGGTTAAATTAAATGCACCAGGAAGTTGGGTTCTCTGCTTTGCTTTTCCAGCGTTATAGCTGTTAAATACTGGCCTGTGGCTTGGTGGGTGGCTTCCCCTGGCTCTGATGGAAAGAAAGATTTCCTCTCAGGAACCCCCTCTCTCATTCCCTCAGACTGCCCACAACCAGAGGAGAGAGAGGTGGGTTTAGTTTCTTTTCATCACCTTTCTGTTGTGAGCCCTCAAGACCTCCCCACCCCCAAGCCTGCCAGACACCTACACACACACACACACACACACACACACACACACACACACACACACACCCCTCCAAGAATGTGAGATTGGAACTTGACTAGGCACTTGAAGCAGCCCTGTGTAGTCCACCACAGCGCTAGAGTGCCCCTCACCATTGGGGCGGAGGTGGATAAGCGAGCCTCAGGACGACGGAGTTAGTGTGAGGAAAATATTTAGGGCCATAACTCGCTGACCCTGGAAACAAGGTGTTCCCTAAGGGATCTCTACCGTTTCTGGGAAGACTAGGGGAGAGTGGATTGCGGTGTCTGCAATGTCCAGCTTCGAAATGCAGAGGGAACTGAGGTGCCAGGGACAGCTAGGAGCGCCGACAGTCGCTTGGGGACCTGACCATTCAGTAGCTGGTTCTCTCCAATCTAGACAGATTCTCTGCCTGAGGGCGGCGGGTGTGTGTGTGTGGGAGGAGGGCGGGGAACCTGACCGCATACGAATCTGGGCTGCCTCCCCATCGGGCGATAAAGAGCCCTGAAGAATCTGCTTTCCTTTTTTTTCCGGTGACGTCCCCATCACCTGTCCCTCTCTAACTTAGGTTTCAGAATATGGACCCTGTGGTGGCACTTGGCATGTCCCTTCTCCTTTAGCTGGTCTCGCTTTCCTTGGACCAGGGATGTTTCGCAGGTGGCTAGGAAACAAGTTGTCCCCATCGGACTCGCAGGGCACACGCCACCTTGGGCATTGGCTTTGAGAACAAATCCGTCCCGGAACACACTACCTTTCCACCCCAGACACCACGATATGCATCTTTCATCCACCTGTCACCTCCAAAGGCACAAAAGCAGAGAATTTGCGCGCCAGGACTAACGTGCAGGTCGCCGGGATCAGCGGTCTATCCCCAGAGCAGATGCATGCAGGTGCCCAAAGTGTGCTTGTCCCTCCCTCCACCTCACGGTGACACACGCACATGCACACGGGCACCCCTCACCTTGCTTTTCCTGGAGCACTCGCTTCTCTGTGTTCTCTAGCACCCAGAAGCTGTCCTTTACCCAGCCGGGCGTCCAGGAGCACAGCAGGCTTAGCGGGTGCTTGGCGCTCAGCAGTGGCTCCCGGGCTCCCAGCTTCCTTGGCTGGCTCGTGCTGGCCCTTCTGGCGTCTGAGAGAGCTTGTCCGGACCCCGAGAGAGCTAGCCTGGCCTGTAGATCATTGACGCCCAGCCGCGGACTGGTGCACCAGGCGCCGGTAGCCTCGCGAGCGCGCCGGTGGCTGCGCCGCTAGCAGTGGCCCGGGCGGGTGGCAGCCCCTGGGCACACTTCCCCACGCCCCCGACCGTGACGTCACGGCAGCTTGGCTCCGCCTGCCGGGCCCTGTAGGACCCGGCGAACAGAGTGGAGAAAACCTGCGGGTGGCCCAGAATAAGACAGCAGACCTTGATGCCGTTGGATGGTGAAGCGATGTTAGTGTCTCCACGACTCCTCCCAATGAGGGCGCGCGTGGCTTTCTTTCCGATTTCAGAGACTCGGTCCGGTTTTACCCAACAAATTCCAGGCAGCTGGTGCGGCGACTTGGGTGACCTAGACTAGCTCTGGGACCTTTATTTAAGACGTGTTCTCAAGTTTGCAAAGCCGTGCCTACCACGGTCCAGTCCCGGGAACAGGGCACAGGTTGCAGAGTCAGGCTAAGGGCACAGGAAAAAGGGGTGACAGCAGCAAGTGGGTCTCCCGTGCAGGCGCCTGCAGGTGTGCGTGCGCGGGGCACCTGGCTTCAGTTCCCGCAGCCAGCAGGCTCCGCGGGCTCCACCGCTCTCCCAACTGGAGGCCCCGGGCCATGCAGTCTCTTCTAGCTTTAATTTAGCCCGTCAGTCACTGCTTGCTAGTCTGACCCAGCCCCAGCCCAACCGTTCCGCCTACGCGCGCTGTGGCGCTCCGCAGGAGCAAAGAGGGACTCGCAAGAAGTGGGAGATGTGTCGCATCAAGTTGCAGCTATTTATTTTTTGACTGTGATGATTCAGCCGATGTTCCAATAGTTTAATAAGTCATAATCAATCCTGTAGCCTCCCTTCCTTCACCTCTCACCCCTCCCCCGAGAGAGAGAGAGAGAGAGAGAGAGAGAGAGAGAGAGAGAGAGAGAGAGAGAAGACGAGAGGAGAGAGAGACAGCGAGTGCACCCGGGTGGTTTCTAGAACATGAAAAATCAGAAAACAAACCCTGATTAGCTTTCTCTGTGGGTCCTGATGCAACCATCCTGGCTTTGATCTGCTTGCGTGTTCATCTGGGAAAAGCATAAATCCAGAAGTTGTGTGTGTGTGTGTGTGTGTGTTGAGTTTTGACAGGGAACCAGGCAGCAGGTAAAAGCAGCCCGGCATTGCCTGTAAGTCAGAGTGTCGCTCACTGGCACCATCTCTATGAGGTGTGTGGGCTCTGTGGACTTGACGGAGATTGAAGTAGGGGTTGTCAGGTCCTAGTGGTGTGTGGGGTCAGCTTGTCTTTAGTTTTGTTTTGTTTTGTTTTGTTTTTGTTTTTTAATGGGCAGGGTTGAGGGGCTGAATAGGGCAGCTCTCAGAACGAGGGGAGTGGCCCTGGGGGAAAGAAGGGGCCCCCAGTGAGCTCAGGCCTCCTCCTCCCTCTGAGACACAGTTGTTACAAAGCCTATCGCCCCCTCTATAGTTAAAAACCCTTCCAGGAACAGAGAAGAATGAAGAACCAGGAAGTATCCATTCTGATCTCCTCGGGTGTCATGTTACCTTGTAAAAGTTCTTCACCTGTTTGCTGCTCAGTTTGTGTATTGTCTAGCCAAAGAGTTCATGCAAAAACAGGAACCTCTGGTTTTCCGCAGTTCCTTCTCTCATACACAAGGTGACCCCCAGGGGGCAGTGTACAGGTTTTTTTTTTTTTTTTTTTTTTTTTTTTTTTGGTTTCTGTACTTTTGGTTCCATATCAACACCACCAGCAAAAGAGCAGGCTGCTCTTATCAGCTAAATAATCCTTTCCCAAACAACGTGGGGATCATTTCTGTATGCTCTTAACATGCTGAGCACACACAATAAAATCCACCCTCCGTGCCCTTGGGAAGCCTTCCTCACCTCTCTTAGAGTCAGGTCTGGCACGCTCAGCCCCGATGGACAGATGAAACCCCGGCATGCCTATCTCTTTTGCAGCTGGGCCCCGTGAGATCTGAACACTTTGACCTTGACAGCAGAAAAGGTCATCTAGAACAATTATTGATTTTGTCCGGTCTGGGTGTGTGCCTCTCTCCCCTCCCCCCACCTGTGAATGCCTCTGAGCTCTGAGATCACCTTTGGCTTCGCTGCAGCGTCCCTCCAGCCTCCAGGTTTGAGTTCCCATTCCTGGTTTGACAATACCCTGCCCTTTTGACACTCTCCCAGCAATCTGCTGCAGGCCTGTCCTTCCTCAGCAGCTCCTTTAGTAACTAAGTAACAGACCTTGAACCAGAAAAATACAGGGGTTGCAAAAGAGATAACCTTCTCAGTGGCTTGCTTGGTATCTTTTTTTAAAAAAAAGATTTATTTATTTATTTTTATGTATATGAGTACACTGTAGCTTTCTTCAGACCAGAAGAGGGCATCCGATCCCATTACAGATGGTCGTGAGCTGCTTGGTTGCTGGGAATTAACTTCAGGACCTCTGGAAGAGCAGTCAGTGCTCTTAACCACTGAGCCATCTCTCCAGCCCCTTGCTTGGTGTCTTTGAGCCAATGAAACAAACACCTCTTCATTTTTGCACTTATCAGAGGGACGCTAGGTGGCAGGAAATGAAGAACGGTAATGGCCTGGGAGTTCAGCAGAAAACGGACCTGGGAACTCTCAAGTAGGTCATTCTGTCTGGTCGCTTAGAGGCTTTATCAACTAAATGGAAAGCAATTGTTCCTCTGCTGTCCATTTGGTGGAAGCAAATGTCGCAGTTTAGCTTAGAGGAAAGTGTGAGGCATAAGAGAACTGGACTGATTGGTGGTGTTGGGTGGCAGACCAGGCATCGGGCACAGGGTCTGTTGTCTGCACGTATGACATTTCTATGGACGGAGAAAGAGCAAGGCCCCTAAGCTGCAGCATGTCAAATGTGGGGTGCTTTGGAACTCATTGTGTAGTTCAGGCTGGCCTCAAACGTGAAAATCCTTCTTTCGCCTCTGCCTCTGCCTCTGCCTCTGCCTCTGCCTCTGCCTCTGCCTCTGCCTCTGCCTCTGCCTCTGCCTCTGCCTCTGCCTCGGCCCCTGCCTCTGCCTCTGCCTCTGCCTCTGCCTCTGCCTCTGCCTCTGCCTCTGCCTCTGCCTCTGCCTCTGCCTCTNTCTGCCTCTGCCTCTGCCTCTGCCTCTGCCTCTGCCTCTGCCTCTGCCTCTGCCTCTGCCTCTGCCTCTGCCTCTGCCTCTGCCTCTGCCTCTGCCTGAGCTGGGTTTGCAGGTCTGTACCACCACACCTGGACTTGATGTTTTGTTTGGAAACTATGGTATGTGATTACCATGATTCTTTAAAGACATGCCCATTTGGCCTAGAGGGCTTAAGGTCTCTTTAGATGCATCAGGGGTGACAGGAGCCCCTTTCTTCCCTTCTCTCTCCCTGCTTATGGAACCTCCTTGGAAACTGCTCCTAAGTCTTGAGTCAGAATCCCTTCTCACCCTCCTCTTCCTTCTCCATCTTGCTGGAAGTGCACTAAGAATGCTGGTCCCAAGAGGGACCTCTGAAACTCTGATGTAGAAAGCCAATGCCACATAGTTGTGTAAGTGAGAAAACCAGACTCAGAGATGCCAGGTGACTTGCCCAAGATCATTTAGCCAGGGACTAGAAAGGCAGGAGTCGAACTGGCTGACAGTGTCATGCCGTGAAACCCTGGATGAGGGAAGGGAGTTCTTCCCCCTACCAGCCTGAGCATCTCTCTTCCCCTAGTCTGTCATGCCTGTTAACATAACAAGGTTCCTCAGCACTCATTCTGGAACAAGTCCTCGGTGAGAGTTGGGAAAGATCCAGCTGTCTCCAAGGACACTCCCTGGTGCTTACTGGAGTGCTCACCTGTCACAGGCCCTTCAGGAGGAGAGTGTGGACAGCTCAGGAGGAGTGGCCATCACACCTGCCTTGCAGGTGCCATGTGGCTCCTAAGAACACCACTGGAGGTGCCATTCATTCCTGGCCCATTGTCTTGCCCTTGAATACCCCTGGTACTGCCACTGGCACCATTAATTTGGTCATTTGAAGACATCTTGAGGTAAGAAACTGGCTGGCCTTTATCTACCCTAGTGTTTCACACTTGATTTAGCCCGGAGAACCTTCCTATGAACCCGTTTGAACATGTATTGAGTGCTTACCATGTTGCACTGGGAGCTTTGTGTTAATTCTCCGCATCCTCACTGCAGTCTTACAAAGCCCGGTCAGTGTTCCCTTTTCTGAATGGACCAACCAAGGCACAGAGAGACTGAGTTCTTCAGGGTTGAAAAGCTACCAGTTCAAGCTGCCTGGTTTGTGAATATCCACAGTGCAGTTACCCAGAGCAACAGAGGTTGGCAGATCCATCTTCTACAACTTGATTAGATGGAAGAGGAACTATTCCCCTAATGGGTAGCTCTTCTCTGTCTCTCTGTCTCTGTCTCTGTCTGTCTCTGTCTGTCTCTGTCCCTGTCTCTGTCTCTGTCTCTGTCTCTGTCTCTCTCTCTCTCTCTCTCTCTCTCTGTGTGTAATAATCACAACTAGGAACTCAACAAGTATGCTTGCCCTGCTGTCAAGCACAAGGGATGCACCTGTCTCCCCTTCCTAGCACGGGCATTTCAGCCATGCACCACCATACTTCCCCGCCTCCTCCCCCCTTTAAGTGTGGGTTCTAGGGACCAAACTCAAGATACTCAAACACAGCAAACCCTTAATGGACTGAGCCATCTCCAGCATGGTTTTAATTATCCGTAGTTGTCCTTAGCTTCAGGATGTCTTTGTAGATGGGTTCTGACTAGTTCCCAAATACTCTGGGGTTCTGACAGCCATCTGGTCCTCCCCTGAGCTGATTTCCTGCTCAGAACTCTCCGGTTGTCACCTGCAGGGCAGGTGGGTGATCTGCTACTCTTCGGGCAGAGGGGAGAAAGGACACTTACTGACGTTTATAAGGAGGATCGTGTTGGCTCTGCTCTTAAGAGATTCTGATTTCTCCGGCCCAGCACTTTGGAGCTTCTCAGGCGGTTTCACTGTGAGCTGGAGAGGAGGTGCCCCAGAAGCTAAATCTCTTGGAGAAAGAACATTGCCCCGGGGCAGCCCCCAAGTGACTAGGTCTCTTTTTTACTCTGGAGTTTCTTTGGGCTTCATTGCAGTTCCAACCTGAGACCTTCGCCTCTGTGTAAGCGGGGCAGGCACAAGGCCTTGGGAACCTCTCTGCTCCTGCACCAGACCAGAGTTTTAGAATCTGTCACCTAGCCCTTGCCCTCCTGTGTGATAGAACCAGGTTAGGAGGGCATCATCTCTGCCTTCTGGCCAGTTCCCACCCTAAGCATGCTGTGTCTTATAGGAATGGTTTGTCTCAGCTAGTGAGAGTCACCACAGCCCACAAATGGTCCAGAGGCTGTGCGTGGCTCTCGGAGGCTCTGTCTGCGCCGAGTATGAGGAGACAGTATTGCTTGGGCTCAGGGATACAATGGAGGCTTCAGATGAGATCCTTCTTCCTTGAGTCCACGTGCAGTGAGGAGTCCTGCTCAGTCCTCTTGATGCTCTGAACATTGTCCTTACCCATTTCTTCCTGTACTATAGCAAATAAAAGGACAGCCTTTCCTTAATGGAACACTCACATTTGCATTTTGACATGACTTTGTGGGGGTGGGGGAAGGGGGAGGTACAGACCCATGGAAGGTCTCCAGGTGGAGATGATGGCATGGTGTTGGTGGAGACCGGCCTCTGCAAATGAATTGTGTGTCATTTCTTTGTGGATTCTAGCTCCGTCTCGGAGTCAGCTATTTCTACTGCTGAAGGGCCTCTATTCCTAGCAAGCAAAAGCAGGCAGATTTCTGAGTTCGAGACCAGCCTGGTCTACAGAGTGAGTTCCAGGACAGCCAGGGCTATACAGAGAAACTCTGTCTCGAAAAACAAAACAAAACAAAACAACAACAACAAAACCTCAAAAAAAAAAAAACAACCCAAATTAGGCATAGTAAAAAAATGAACAATAAAAACTAATAAGGAGATACGACAACCATAGTAGGATATAAGAAAAGTTTTTCTAAGTTATGATTGACTCATTTCTGGGATTTTCATTTCATATTTTCAGGCCTTGGATAACCGTGAGAATCTGAGACTGTAGAAAGAGAACCCTGGAAGGAAGGGGCTTTAAATCCTATGAGCTGCAGTTCCCATGCTGGCCTCAGGGTGGCGTGAGCACACAGAACTCCTCTCGGGGGTCTACCCTGTACTCAGCTCCAGCCCTGCAGAATGGAACCCAAAAGGCCCCTCTACAGCTGTGCTTTTCTCTTCTCCTTCCTTCTCTGTCCTTCTGCCATTCTTGAGAAGTGACTCAGAATGATGGCCGCGGTGCCATTTAGGGAAGAGTCACCATGGATGGGGAGAGAGAATGTCAGGAGCTCTTATAAGGCATTGGCTTCAGAGACATGGCCCTCCTGGAGAGAGGGAACTGCTGGATTCTTTTACTTCAGCCTCACAAGTAGCCGAGAGTGCAGACGCCTCCTGTATCCCACATCTGGCAGAGGAAAGTCTGATAGAAAGAGCGGTGTTACCCAAGTGGATGTGGGCAGGCTCTTGAAAGGCTGTTGCCAGGAGCCGCCTGCCTGCTTCTGCTTCTGCCGAGTGCCTTTGAGGCCGGAAGCACAGCCCTTCTCTTTACAGTGACACGGGAGTGGGCTCCCTAGAGCCCTGGATTTCAGTTGCAGGGCCAGGAGGGGGCTTTGTTCAGCTAGGTGGTGACCAGCAATGGGCTCTGGCTACTTTCCAAAGTGACAGTTCAATGGTGGCTTCTCCCTCGTGGGACAGCTGGCTGGTTGACTTCGATCATTCGGTGGTCCGGCTGCTAGTCCCCAGGCTTCACGGTACTCGCCTGCTCTGGGGCCCCAGAACAGATGGCCAGTCCAGGGAGGGGCTGTGGGAGGCTTCTTCATCCTGCGAGTCATTTATCTGTCTTCTCCTGTCCACCCCCCACCCCGCCCCCGGCCCCTGAAAGGGCTATGGTGTGCTTCTGTCCCGCTCCCTCCCCTAGTTGCTCTCCTGTGACTGGATCTCTTCTAAACAGATTGGCCCGGTGGCTATTGCCAGAACCTCATTTCTCCATGCTACTTCAGACACTCAATCTCTCTCTTTTGGGAGTTAGGAAGCGTGCCAACTCCTGCGCTGTTTGTTTGTTTGTTTGTTTGTTTGTTTTGCCAGCTAGGATATGTAACTGTTTTAAATAATGGGTGCCAGGCTTAGGAGAAGTCCTTACACTTACAAGAGGCATGACTCTGCAGACAGACTTAGTAAGCTTACTCAAACAGAGCTCAAACAATGTTTATGCAACATATATATGCACAGCGACTTAAGAGACTTGGGCTGTATCTAAACATCAGGTCCACCTCCTCCATAAAGATTTGGCACCAACATTCTGCTCTGAACTTTGTGGTTTCAGCTCCAAGTTGAATTTTCAAGGACAAACTCCAAAAAGTGATTTGGCAGTGATGGCTCGGAATGCATATTTAGTTTTCTAGGACAAGTGCTTCCGAGTGTAAGTTGACTTAGACTGTTTAGAAATGGCAACCACTCACTGGATCTATAGAAATAGCAACCACTCACTCGATGTACAGTTCTAATATGATCGGTGCAAACAAAACACCAGCCTAAAACTCACAATGGACAATGGACTCATGCCCGTGAAGGCTATCTCTCTATGTGGCGTTCCTATGTAGGTATAAGCACCTTCATCTATCCATCCATCCAGTCTATTTTATCCATCTACCCATCCATGCAGCCCCATCCAGTCACCATCCACCCATCCATCCATTCATCCATCCATCTATCCATCCATTATTCATCCATTTATTCATCTGTCTACCAATTCATCCATCCATCCACCCACTATTCATCCATCCATTATTCATCATCCATCTATCCATCCACCCACCCACTCATCCATCCATTTATCAATTCATCCATCCACCCATTATTCATCATTCATCCTCCATCCACCCATCCATCTACCTACCCATCCATCTATCCATCCATTATTCATCCATCTATTCATCCATCCATCCATCCATCCATCCATCCATCCATCCATCCATCCATCTACTTATCCATCTATTCATCCATCTGTTCATCCATCTACCCACCCATCCATCCATTATTCATCATCCATCCATCCATCCATCCATCCAGTCAACATACAAACAAAAAGTATTTCAGAGAAAAGGGAGAAATCTTGTTTTCTAAGCCCTGAGATTGAACTTCTGATAGTAGTACTCTTGGGACCAGGAAACCCATAAAACTTCACCTCAAGCCTTGAATCCTTAGCAGGAAACATGTAGGGAAGTATTTATAGATTTGGGGTGCCTCTGTCTGCCTCTGTGGCTCTTCCAGAAATCAGATGTTTTTCATGGGCTCTTACAAGAGAGGCTCCAGGGTTGTTATGTCTAAAACTGTTTCTGTCCCTGTTTTTGGTACTTTGCCGCAAAGCTGGCGGTTTGTCAAAAAGCAATTAGTGGAACATGACTTTGTGACTACTTGATGCACTTCTGTGGTGGGCTGGGAGGGAGGGCAGCTTTAGCCTCCTGTGTGGATAGAGGCCGCCTGGTGGGCTTGGATTAGTCATCCTGGTTAACGTCTCCTAAACTTACATCATCCTGTGCAATTTGAGGCATAAACAGTAAAATATATGCTGATTATATGAGCCAATCTTTAATACAGGGCAGTAGCAGGATTTGTTTGGCCAGTAAAACCTTCTGATTTGAGTTGAGCTTTCTGTTTATTAAGTTATATATGAAGATGTTTTAGAGACGCAAAGGGCAGGAGCAGGCTGCTGAGGACCAGCTGCACGTGGCCCTGCTCTGCCCCTCCACTTCTCCCAAGGACAGGCAATTCTAATTATTTCTGCTATTTTTTTCCTATTGATTTACGTAAATGGCGCACAGGCACCTCTCTCTATTTTTTTTTCTTCTGAATTTTCTTTTTTAGATACTGTTGACTTCCCACTATAAAAGATGCCTAACTCAATACTTTGAAATATCCCAAATCCCTTCATTTTCTTTCCATCAAACCGGGAGTCCGTGTTTGCATGTTTTTTTTTTTTTTTTGTAACTACGTAAATGTTTAAAGCTGAGTCAAGAGCTTTTGTCTGCTGGTTTCTCCTTCTTGCAGAGCCTTTTGTTTTCCCTGGGTTAATCATTACCTCTGTTCTGATTTTTTTTTCTCTGCTTACTTTTCTATGGCTCTGTCAATGATTGATTCATTCTCAAGTTCTGACAGTTGAGGGTCTGGTCAGTCTGTTATCTCTTATTTTGAAAGGCCTACTTATTTTTATTTTATGTGTGCGAGTGTTTTGCCTGCACGCATATCTGTTTACCACGGGTGTTGTAGTGACCTCTGAGGCCAGAAGAAGGCATCGAATCCTCTTGGGATTACAGATGGCCATCTGGGTGGCAGGAACCCCACCTGGGCCCTTGAGAGAAGCAGCCGGTGCTCTTGGCCACTGAGCCATCTCTTCAGGCCTGGCTTCCTTGCCTCATTTTGGGTTTGTTTTACTTGGCTATTCGGGTGGAGCATCATCTGCAGGAACTTCCAGAGCAGTGCTCCTTAACCTGTGGGTCACAATGCCCTGGGGATGGGGGCGCTGTCAAATGACTCTCTCACGGGGGGGTCACCTAAGACCTTTGGAAAACACAGGTCTTTACATTATGATTCATAGCAGTAGCAAAATTACAGCTATGAAGGAGCAACGAAAATACTGTTATGGTTGGGGGTCCCCACAGCATGGGGAACTATATTAAAGGGTCGCAGCATTAGGAAGGTTGAGAACCACTGTTTCAGAGGAAGACTGTATTACAGCCAGACTCAGAGATGATCTGACCCCTGGTACAAGTAGCCTATGTTTCTCACACCCCCCGGGACACCGCCCGTGTTGATGTGATGGTACTGACGATATTTCACTTCCTAGCTCAGGGGAGAGAGCTGTTCTGAAGAATGTGTGCGTCCATGTGCTTGTGAGTATGCACGTAGAGACCAGAGCACAGCCTCAAGTGTGATTCCTTAGGCTTCTTCCACCTTTTGTTTGAGACAGGGTCTCGCTCTGTGGTCCTGGCTAGCCTAGAACTTGCTCCACAGACCAGACTTCCCTTGACCTCAGGAGCCTCCTGAGTGCTCTGTAAAGCCCGATGCCACCACACTTGGGAATATTCCTTAGTCCCTCTCTTTTTTAAGTAAAGACTTAAGAAAGCACACCTTGCATTTTATAAAGATTTATTTACTTTTATCTTATGTGTGCAGGGGTTTTATGCCAGCTCACTATGTGCATGCAGTGCCCACAGAGGCCATAAGGGGGCGTGGAGTCCCTGGAACTGAAGTTACAGATGGTTGTGAGTCACCATTTGGGAGTGCTGAGAACCAACCCAGGTCCTCTGCAAGAACAGCCAGTGCTCTTAGTTGATCTCTCCTTATTCTGTTGTTACTTTAGGTGCTTGCAACACCCTCTCTTTACTTTTTTTTTTCTGGTGTTTTTATTATGCAGCTATACCACAGCTTAATTTTTTCTCTTTATTTCTGTTGTTTTATTTCCTGAGTGATATTTTTAAAGATTTATTTATTTTCTACATAGGAGTACACTGTCCTTCTCTTCAATTGGATCCTATTTTAGATGGTTGTGAGCCACTATGTGGTTGTTGAGAATTGAACTCACGACCTCTGGAAGAACAGCAGTTAGTTCTCTTAACTGCTGAGCCATCTCTCCAGCCCTTCTGCGTGCTTTTTTATTCCTAATTCTTGCATTGTTCTTTTAAGATTTCAGCCACTGCATTTCTTTCTTTTTTTTCTTTCTTTTCTTTTCTTTTTTTTTTTTTGAGACAGGGTTTCTCTGTATAGCCCTGGCTGTCCTGGAACTCACTTTGTAGACCAGGCTGGCCTCAAACTCAGAAATCTGCCTGCCTCTGCCTCCCTAGTGCTGGGATTAAAGGCGTGCTCCATCACGCCCCAGCACCACTGCATTTCTAAACTCCAAGAGCTCGTCTGAGAAGCGTTCACTGTTTACAGCCTCCTGTCACTATGCCATGGATCTGACCTTCCATTCGGACTCTGAGGACTATTCTTACTTTTAATCTTCTACCTCCTGCTAGTCCATTTCCATCAGAGCCCCTTAGCATAGGCATTTTTGTCTGTCACTTAGAGTTTTCTAGAGATGTCTTTAGTGATTCTGGTGAATTATGTCCTAGTGACAAGCACTCCTGTGCCCTCTGGCGGCCCTCCCCATGTAGGCGTGGCTGACTAGGATTTGGTCGCTAGACCCGCCTGGCTCTTCTGTTGGAGAACCTATGTGTGTTATTACATTTCTCATCCTGTTGGCAGAATTCTTGACAAAAGCAACTTAAGGTTCATTTCGTTTCACTGTTTAAGAGTGCAGACGATTGGTGGGAAAGGCATGATGGGAGGAGCCTGAGGCAGCTGGGCACATGACATCTGCCAATCAGGAAGCAGAGGGCGATGAATGCAGATTCCTCTTGCTTCTCAGCTCGCTTTCCTCCTCAGCTTGCTCTCTCCTTTTTTCTGTAGTTCAGGGCCCTGGCCTGCATACTGGTGTTGCTCATATTTAAGATGGACCCACCCACCTCAGTTAACCCGATCTAGAAACATGACCCTCCCACACACAATAAACCCAGAAGTTTGTCTCCTTCGTAATTTTAGATTCTGTCCAGTTAACCCTTGGTATAAACTGCCATGTTCTACAACCCCTCAGATCTTTCTAATCGGCCTCTCGGCATCCCCAGAGCTGCAGCCTAGATCCTAGAGTCCTGTAACACTGGCTCCTTCTAATGCTCATGGAGCCAAATGGAAGGGGGTGGTATAGGATGTCACCGTTAGCGATTCCAGATGTGTATTTAATTCCATTCTTTATAGCCTGGTAGCCCATCCTCTCTTCCTGGTAGACCCCATAGCCCAAAGTCCGGAGCCTGATCTGTCCAACCCTTGCAAAGAGAACAGCTTGCGGGGGAGAACTTAGAACTGCTTGAGGCAGCAGGGCTAAGCATCCAGCTGCTTAGCATGTCCCCCATCAACCAACCTCTTCTCCCCAACCCTGAGCCCTCTGCTCCTGGACAGCTTTGGAGTTTTGCGATGTGAGCAGAGTTTCTGTTTGATGTTTGTTTGTTTGTTTGTTTTTCTCTCTCTTTTGAAGCTGGCTGTCTTCCTGGTTGTTTTCCATTTTCCATAGTAGTGTTGCAGTCATTTTTTTTTTCTTCATTTTCTTTTCACTTCTGTCTTAGTTAGGGTTTTACTGCTGTGAACAGACACCATGGCCAAGGCAACTCTTATAAGATAACATTTCATTTGGGCTGGCTTACAGGTTCAGAGGTTCAGTCCATTATCATCAAGGTGGGAACATGGCAGCATCCAGGTAGGGCAGAGAGTTCCACATCTTCATCTGAAGGCTACTAGTAGAAGACTGACTTCCAGGCAGCTAGAGTGAGGGTCTTAAAGCCCACACCCACAGTGACACACCTACTCCACCAAGGCCACAACTCCTAATAGTGCCACTCCCTGGGCCAACCACATATAAACCATCACACCTTTGAACATTTTTTCCCCTCACTGTCCTTTTAGAGTAGTGCCATGCTCTAAATGCGAACAGCCTTCTTCAGCTCAAGTGTTTGAATGTTTGTTTCTGAAGTTGGTGGAACTGTTTGGGAAGGGTTAGGAGGTGCGGGCTTGTTAGAGGTCATGCGTCACTGGGGGTGGCTTTGACATTTGAAAAGCCCACTTTAGGCGCAGTCTCTTGCTCTTTGCCTGCTGCCTGTAGATCAGCTGTTGCTCCAGTGCCGTGCCTGTCTGTATCCCACCATGATGATCATGGACAATGTAACCGTCCAAAATTGTAAGCAAGCCCTCAGTTGCATGCTTTCTTTTATAAGAGTTGCCTTGTCCATAGGGTCTCTTAATAGCAGTAGATATTCACTAAGATAAGTGATTTGGAATGAAGAAGAGAAACTCATGTGGATTGTCTGATGTATTTTATATATTTTATTTTATTGTTTTTATGTGTGGTTAAGGTCACCATGGGTGTGCAGTACCCGAGGAGACCAGAAGAGGGCATTGGATCCCCTGGAACTGGAATTACAGGCAGTTGTGAACTGTCTGATGTGGGTGCTGGGAACTGAACTCAGGTCTTCTGGAAGAGCAGCAAGCGCTCTTAGCCATTGAACAATCTCCGCAGGCCCTTCATCTGCTAAGCAGACATCTTAACAGGTAGTCTGCATTTGAGTGCTGTTTGGTTTTATTACTTTCTATGTGTGGTTATATTTTTTAAAGTTTGATTTACTTTTATTTTGTGTATGAGTACCAGCAGAGGTCAGAAGAGGGTATTGGATCTCCTAGAGTTGGATTTACAGATGGCAGTGAGTCACCATGTGGGTGCTGGGAAGCAAACCCAGGTCTTTTGCTCTTAACCAGCGAGCTGTCTCTCCAGCACTATGTGAAGACATTTTCAATTCTCATGTAGTTGCTTATAACCGGTTGAGCATTGTTGTACCAGCTTTGGACTTGATTATTAATTTGTTTGGCTTTTCAGTTGAGGCAGCTCACACAGGGTCCCCACCCCAGAGAGCCCCTGGAGCCTCACTCTGGGTCAGTCTGAGTGAGCGGGTGGTGAGGCTACACCACCAGGCTGTCCATCAAGCAATGCCATTGTTGTTATGCCTGCCTTTGCAACTGCAGCTGACTTGACTTCTGCTGTGTGTATATGTACACACACACACACACACACACACACACACACACATTCACACATACACCTTCTCTAGGAATAGGTTCTCTGGTTGGTGACATGTGCTGGCTAAGTCAGATGTGTAGATATGCTCTCTGTCTAGTTAGGGTATCTCCTCATGACATGTGTGTCTGTTTGGTCTTGTGGGGTCAAAGGATTGTAAGAGCCTTTCTAGTCCATGACCCTCTTTACTCGAGCCATCCTCCTTGGGTCTCACTGCTTCTTCCTGTCTTCCCTTCTTTTCCCATCTCCTCAGTCCCTCTATAGCACCTAATCAGATCTGTCGAGTATTTGTTCTGTGCCCGTTCCTGCCTAAGGGAGGTGGACATGCACCTGTCACGCTAGATGCCTGTCATACTAGATGCCTGTCCCACTAGATGCCCAGAGCTCTAATGGGTAGATAAAAGGAAAAAAATCAAGCCAGGGATTGTGACTTTGCCTGGAAGGAATGGGATTACAAACATCCATTATGTAACTAGAGGGCCTATCTATAACATGGGGAAGATCTTTCCAGGTAGACCAGCTGAGAAGAGACATGCCTGCCTGTGAGGCTTTCCCAGAAGCCTCAGTGTGGCATGTGTGCCTGCCTGCAAAGGCTCTGTGCTCTGCACTCCGATTTAAAGCTAGGAAAGCCGCCTCTCCCAGCTGCATGCTTGTAGCTTTGATAGAGAGGCATGCCGATGGTCTGTGCGCCTCGTGCTCTGTGTTCTGACAGTAGATTGATGTCCTTTTGGAGACATGGTGTGTTATGAGAGAGAATTAAGGAGAGAAAAAGGCAGGCAGGGCTGTGGTTGAGGTGAGAGGGCCTCAGGTACTGTTGGGAGGTGAGTGGTATTCCCCAGAAGGCTTCTAACCCCTGGCTCACACAACTTGGCCTTATTGATCATTGTTTGTTTGTTTGCAGCTGTAATGGAGCACGGGATAAATGGAGACCACTCATGGGAGAAGTAGCGAGAGCTCTTCGTTCAGAGCTTGCTGGAGCGAGGGGTCCACCATCATCATCTGTGCTGAGACTAGAAGCTGGGCCCAGGCACCAGGAAAGCTACAGTGCAGACAGAAGGAAGGTTCAGATTAGCCTAGAGTGGGGACTGTCAGAATGGCGGAGGTCCTACCTGCAGGACTCCCTGCATGCTTGGGTAGCGAGTATATCTGACTTTCCTCAGTGTGTGTGACTGCCCTATGGGGCTTTTAAGGCAGCTATCTCATGACTTCTCAAGTCCTGGCTCTTGGGGGCATTTGTGACAGAGTTAGCTTCCTGGCCTGGTCACTGTAGATAATCTTGAGTAAGGAGAAGGTTCTGGCATAGATCTGTTTCTGTACATGGTCTGGCCATTGCTTGTCGATCCAAACCCTTGGGAGTTAAATGGAAGCCATTAGGGTGAGTCCTACTTCAACAGGACTAGTGTCCTTGTGAGGAATCAGACACAGGGGCCGAGGCTCAGGGGAAGGGCCAGATGAAAATGCAGGCAACAGTGTGAACGGTGCAGCTAGGACCGAGGCTAATGAAACAAGGAAGTCCTCCCTAAAGCCTCTTGGGGGGTCCTCCCTGAAGCCTCCTGGGGAATGTGGCTTTGCCTGTGCCTTCACTCCAACTTCTGGCCTGAAGAACTATGAGACTGTAGGGGCAGAAGAGGTGTTGGGTCTCCTGGAACTGGAGTTATAGATAGCTGTTAGCTGCCATGTGGGTGCTGGGACAGGAACCGGGATCCTCTGGCAAAATAGCTAGTATTCTTAACTGGGCCTACATGGTTGTCTTAGTGAGGGTTTTACTGCTGTGAGCAGACACCATGACCAAGACAACTCTTATAGCGACAACATTTAAAATGGCAGTGTCCAGGCAGGCATGGTGCAGGAGGAGTTGAGAATTCTACGTCTTGTTCCAAAGGCAAACAGGAGAAGACTGGCTTCCAGGCAGCTCAGACAAGGATATTAAAGCCTGAGCCCACAATGACACACCTACTCCAACAAGGCCACATCTCCAAATAGTGCCACTCCCTGGACTAGGCATATTCAAGTCACCACAATGGTGGAAGGAGAGGATCAATTCTTGAAAGTTGTTCTCTGACCTCCATTCACATTCTATACAGAAGTGGGCTGCAGACATGCACACTCACACACACACACACACACACACACACACGAAAGATAGATAGATAGATAAAATATTTATATTTATTTGGTAAAAAAAAAATAAAACCACAACAAAAGCCCCACGGGTGATCACCATTCCTAGACTTTGGTAGAACACTTCCTGTGGCCTTCTGGTCTTTTCAAGGCCAACCTGTAGCTTCCTTCAGCTCCATCCTCTTCACCAAGAGCAGTTAGTTCTTGGCTTCTCCAGCCTGTTCAGTTCACTCTCCCTAATCCCTCACTCTCTGGGGACTGCTGCAGCTGACAGGAAGCCCCTTCTCCCTTTTGCTCCTCCCACCAGTCTCTGGGTGACATGCCGAAACCTGACATAGCCATCTCTATAGAGCCAGTCTCCTGTCTCCTGCCCTTCTCCCTGCCTAAGCACCAAGGCAGGTCCTAATACATTCACATCTTGGCACAGCAAATGAGAGTCTGGAACCCAGGTTCCTGCTGGTGTTTTGAAAATTAAACAACTCCATATACATCTGCCTCTTTCCCTTGCCCTCTCCTGTCTTTGCAGAGTCTCTCTCCCAGAAGCCCATGGGTCATCCTGTCCCCTCCATCCTCCCCGCCCACACTGTCCCCCACCCTAGTGCCCTCGGAGAGTTATTTTATTTGGAAATACAAAGTGCAAGCTACTTCAGAACCAGGCAGAAACCCTTTTCCATGCAAATTCAGTGTGCCTGCAATGAAGACCTGGGGCTGGAAGAAGCAGGCAGTTCCTCTCAAACGGAATATTCTTCAAAGTTAGCCCAGGACCAATCAAAGCAGCAGCTGGGGGGCGGGGAGGTCTCCTCTGGAAGCATTCAAAGGTGTAGTGATTTCTGTTTAATTAGGAAATCACCGGAGAGCGGGGAGCAAGGCTGGGTGGCTTATCTGTTGTCAGTATAAGGCTTTCTTCGTATTGTAGGCAGATTTTCAAGTCCCTTTGAAAGCTGTACAATCAATAGGAGCGCCACAGCTGGCAGGAGCTCTGTGCCCACAGATTGAGAGGGAGTGAGAGGTGACCTGTTTGCTACCAGCCTTCAAGGCAACTCGCCTAACGATCATATTTGGGGAGGGGGTGTAACCCTGTGGGATCTCAAACAATACATGGGGGCTCTCTGTGTGGGAGAAACAAACTTCCTGCTTTGATTCCAGTTAACTTCCTAATTGATGCATAATTGGAGCTCCTCCCCACCTCCCCACACCAGTTTTGCTTTTCTTCCCAGCATTACTGAGGTAGCATCAGCCAGTGGAAGTTTCAGGCACACACGGCAGGTGAGTTTATACCTATGTAGTGACATAGTCCACACCATCAAGATCAAGTTAATTTGCCCTGTTACATCTCGGATATACAGGGGAAAGGTATTGGTATCACTTTCTTAGAAACCCAGTGCCTTCCCACACTCTTCCTGAACACTGGAGACATCACAGACATTCAGAAGGGACACTACTATCTCCAGGCTCAGAAGGCCCCAACACTGCCTGGAGACAGGTTTGGGCTTTCAGGAAATGGAAATAAAACTGGAAAATGTTCTTCAGAGATCCAAGAGTCCAGGATGCTTCTGGAAGAAAGAGGGAGGGTGCTCTAGGGGAGACAGCTGACAGATGGCGAAGGCGCCATGTCAGCTCCATCTTCCTGACCAGCTGTCAATGAGGAAATGTGCCCTGGGCTGGAAGGGAGCCAGAGAGAGAAGGGAGGAGGATGAGGCATCCAGGCATCCAGAAGACCCTCAGTCCATATGCTCCAGCTCCGGATGACAGTGGTCTCCATGGATGTAGACAGGAAGTGAGGGCCTTGAAGCATCTCACTCCCGTGGGTACACTGGGTCTTGTGGTGTTTATCTGGAGCCGACTTTCCTTCCTGACACCCCTGTTTGCTTCACGCTACCTGCAGGTCCACCTGCGTGGGCTGCTGTTTGCAGGCGCCAGCTCTGGGTTGATAGCCAGGCAGCCAGCGGGTGACTGCACGACCTCGGGGCCTGGCCACCTGACAGCAGCATTGCCAGGCAGCAGCCGGCTCACTTCTCACGGACCAGTGGCTGAGCTCCTCTTGCAGACCTAGCTCTGTCCACCCTTCTGCAGAAGCATTTCCTCCAGGACACAGACACGGGGGCAATAGTACCGAGTTACACATTGGTCAGAAAGAAAACCCCAAGGTCAAAAGCATTTACGTTGTAGGACATTTCGGCTGCAGATAGTGTGTCTAAGAGAGATGTGGCTCACGGGAGAACTGATAGCCTTACTGTATGATAAAGACAGTTTCATAATACTTTACAAACTTTTAGAAATGCCTGTATTGTGTGCATGTGCATGTTCTTGTGTGTATGTGGGTATAGAGGCCAGAGGGAAACCTCTGCTGATGCCCTCAGGAATGCCAGCCAGCTCCTCTGAAAAAGGGGCTCTCACTGCATGGGACTCACCAAATAGACTAGACGGGCTGGTCAGTAAGTCCCAGGAATCCTCCTGTCTCTCCCTCCTCAGCTTGGGGTTGTATGCATGCGCCACCCCACCCAGCCAATTCTCCATGGGTTCCGAGGAGAGCCCAGGTCCTCAGGCTTGCCAGGTAAGCACCAACCGGCCAAATTAGAGCCAGCTGTCAGTGCGCCACAGTCTAGAGCAGCGGTTCTCAACCTTCCTAAAGCCGTGACCCTGTATTACAGCTCCTCATGTCGTGGTGACCCCCCAACCCTAACGTTATTTTCATGGCTACTTCAGAACTGTCATTTTGCTACTGTTAGGAATCGGAGTGTAAACATTTGCGTTTTGCAGCGGCCTTAGGTGACCTCTGCGAAAGGGCCATCGGACTCCCAAAGGGGTCTCGAGACCCACGGTTGAGAACTGCTGATCTTGAGTCATCTGAGGGGTTGCCTGGATTAGCCGGTGGTCACGTCTGTGAGAGATTGTGTTGATTGGTGATTGACGTGGGAGGACACAGTCCGCTGTGGGGAGCACCATCCCTAGGCAAGTAGACCTGAGCTGTATGAAATAGTTAGCTAACTGGACATGGCCTCATGGTCCTTTAAGCCTAGAACTCAGAAGGGAGAGGCACTTGATCTCTGTGAGTTCCAGGCCAGCCTACTTTACATACCGAGTTCCAGACCAACTGCAGCTATATAGAGAGAACTTGTCTCAAAAGCAATAGGTAAGTGAATAAGGAAAGGAAAGAAAGTTAGCTAAACATTAGCATTAAGCCGATGATGGAGCCCACGGGCAGGATTCCTCCCTGGTCTCTGCATCAGCTCCCTGTCAGTGATGGACCCTGACCTGGAAGTGGGAGCTGAACTAAATCCTCTTGCCAAGTGCCATTGATCACAACGACGTGCCTCGGAAAGCTCACTGAGCCACACCCTCAACCCCTTTCCACACTTAGTGATGTTCTTGAAAGTAGAAACGAAGCTATCTAGGGAGCAGAGGGCCTGATGGGAATGAAATGAAAGAGGAGGTAGGCACAGGTGCCACGGCATCATGGCACGCTTAGCGGGTCAGAGGACCATTTGCAAGAGTCAGCTCTTGTCTCCCACCAGGTGGGTCCTGGGGATTGAACTCAGGTCTCCAGGCTTGGCCGCAAGCACCTTTACCTGCTGGGTCATATTCTTGGCCCTATACTTTTATTTTTTCGGAGAGCCCTCACCACCACCACCCCCAGCTTTCCATAGTGACCATCTCAGTTTTACATTCCCACCCGCAGCATGTATATATTTATATCTTCTATTTTGTATATGGAATTTGTTCTCATGAATTAGTGGGCATTCTGGCTGTAGCTAACACTGGGCTTACCATGAATCTTAGCTCCCAGGAAGCCAAGGCAGGGCAGTTGAGAATTCCAGGCTTGCCTAAGCTTTCCAGCGAGATCCTGACTCAGAATAAATAAATGATGAGTAAAAATGAAAGAAAACGACAAAGTTGACTTTTCCCCCATTCCACAACAGAACTGTAATGAATCGATTAGAAACAACTTAAAAGTGAGGACTATAAAATAGGAAGACAATGAATGAGTGGTAAGAAAGGCAAAGCAGTATAAAGCTCCTTTGAAGTATTTTTTTTTTAAAAGAAGACTCTTTATTTTTTTAAAGATTTATTTACTTATTATATGTGAGTACACTGTAACTGTCCTCAGACACCCCAGAAGAGGGAGTCAGATCTCGTTAAGGATGGTTGTGAGCCACCATGTGGTTGCTGGGATTTGAACTCTGCACCTTTGGAAGAGCAGTCGGGTGCTCTTACCCACTGAGCCACCTCACCAGCCCCTCCTTTGAAGTATTTTATTGTGACTAATATATGGGGTATCCAGTTCTCTTAGGGTTTTAGTGCTGTGAACAGACACCATGACCAAGCTGACTCTTGCAAAAACAACGTTTTGGCTTACAGGTTCAGAGGTTCAGTCCAGTATCATCAAGGTGGGAGCATGGCAGCGTCCAGGCAGGCATGGGGCAGGCAGAGCTGAGAGTTCTACATCTTCATCTGAAGGCTGCTATGAGGAGACTGACTTCCAAGCAGCTAGGATGAGGGTCTTAAAGCCCACACCCACAGTGACACACCACTTCAATAAGGCCACACCTCCTAATAGTGCCACTCCATGGGCCAAGCACACACAAACCATCACGTCAGGGATAGTAGCTCAGGAGATATTGTATGGATACGTATATGTTGTATATGTGTATGATATAGGGCATATATGTGTATGATGTATATATGTGTGTGTACACACACACACACACACACACACACACAGGGCCTTCTTTGTGAGACAGCCTCGATGACCTCACATTCCTGACCTTTCCACCATAGCCTCCCGCGTGCAGAGATTACAGCTGTGTACCAGCATATCCAATGATGTTTCCATTTTTGGGGGGTGGTCTACCATAGAAATCATCTCCTGTACAGGGATCACCATCTCCTGTCTGGAAACTTCTAGGCATTGGATCTCCCTAGTCTCCTTTGCAACTGAGACCTGGGCGCCATTGCTGGCGCATGCTGGTCACACCCACCCACATAAGCTGGTAACAGAAGCAGGGAATGGGTACAGTGTTCATGTGAGGTCAGCAGCAGCAGCAGCAGCAGCTGTGTCCGGTCCGCAGAAGTCACAAGGCTCTGGTCCTGCAAACATTATACAGGGCTCTGGGGGCCGGGGCTGTACCAGGAGCTATAGTTTCACTGCGGTTGCTGCTTGGCTTTGTGTCATATGATCCTTGATGGTGCCAGGGATCGAACCCAGGGCTTCAAGCATATGAGGCAAGCACCCTACCAACTGAGCTTCACCCCCAGCCGAGTCTTGTGTTCTAATTATGCATCCCACCTGGCTTTTGACTCTACATCTTGCTCTGTCCCTCTGATCATTCTGTCCGTGTCTCAGAAATCATGGAACACACATCTGAACATGAATGTAATCATACAACTTGTATGTATGTTCTCTGGGTAGTTTTAACCAGTGGTCTATCTCTTTTATGTTTGTCTGTTTGTATGCTTGTGTGTGTGTGTGTGTGTGTGTGTGTGTGTATGTGAAAGTGCACATACACACATATGTAAATGCACATGGAGGACAGAAGCCAATATGTCACTTCTCAGGATGTGTTCTCCTTTATTTTTGAGGCAGGATCTCTCACTGGTCAGCACACACCCATTAGGTGAGATGGGTCTGGCCAGCGAGCCCCAGGGATCAAGCTGCCCGTCCTGGGATTATGAATGTGTGACACCACACCTGGATTTCTTTTAAGTGGGTTCTGGGAATCAAACTCAAGCCCTCATGTGTGTACCAACTGAGACATCATCCCAGTTTTAGCCAATGGTGTCCTTATGCAATAAAATATAGACAGTATTACTAGGAAATACTTTCATGATTAAGAATTTTCCAGAAGAACTAGGGGTTTTGGAAATGATCTAATACATTGCATGATTAATAATATGAGATATTTGCATGAGTGATTTAAGATTAAAATTTTGTGGAAGTCATCGAAAACAATTCTGGAGGGAACTTGTTTCTTTAAGCTAATAACTGGGTCATATATTGAAATTTGCAAAGGCCAAGCAGGTTGGGATGAAAATATTACTTCTAATGAGTCTCACGCTTAGTCATTTTCCCAAGTGGAGTACATTTCCATAACGGTGGGAGTTGCTGATGAAACCTTTTGATTTCCCATATTGCTTCAGTGCTACCTGGTTAGCGCAGTGGTACAGCATATTACTAATAACCCGTAGGTCAGCCTCGAACCGCTGAAATCTCAGTGCTTGGGGAAAAGCAAGAGAAAGGAAATGCAGCCATCAACCCTTCTTCCGTACAGAAGTAGCACACCACATGCAGATGTAATGAAATCAAGGATTTCTTTTCTTGAGTTCTGCAATCATGTATTTTACTCATGTTTTCAGTGTGTTTAGGGAGAGGGAGGAGGGAGTGGGGAGGAGGGAAGAGGGAGGCTGGCTTACTTATTCAACAGCATGCCTTCTTCAAGTGCTCTGATCATGCATTGCTTGCAGTTAGCTTCAACTCCAAGCAATGGAAAGTCCTAAATAACCGCCCTTTGTCTTAGAGAGAAAAAAGTCTAAGGCTTGTGTTGTGTCTCAAAACATCAAGTGACACTGGCTGCTTTGGCCTTGCTGTTCTGTAGAAAGTGGCTTTCATCTTCAGGTTCCTTTGTAGTCCCAAAGGGCTGCTCGAGTCACAGCTATTGCTTCAGGTTTCCACCAGCAGCTAAAGGCCAGAGCAGAGAGGAGCAGCGTTTTTACTATAGACCGTTTCCAGGCTAAAACCCCATTCAGAGCACACAGCTGCAAGGGATTCTGGGAAATGCAGACTAGAGGTCTGCACGTCCAACCAAGAACTAGAGTTTCTTCTAGGGAAGAAAGAAGACAGTAGGTTCCCACAGATAACTAGTTGTCTCTGCCCCAAGTAGTTGTAAACAAATTAGACGAGGTTAGCCATAGTGAGTGATGCATGCCTTTAATCCCAGCACTCAGACGGAGCTCTGCGAGTTGGAGACCAACTTGTGCTGTATGACAAGTTCCAGGTCAGCCAGGGCTCCATTGTAAGACCCCGACTCAAAAATAACTAACTAGATAACTAACTAACTAAACAAACAAACAAGTAACTAAGTAAATAAATGGATACTTGGGCTTATTTTCCAGGGGTTAGAGTTGACCTACTATGTGTTATACTTACAGAGGTTTATTTTCCAGGGGATGGAATCGACCTACTATGTGTTGTCAATTCTGCCCACCGTATATGGGAGAAGAGCCTTCAGAGTGGCCAAAGGGAGACCAGTGTAAGGCAGTGCAGAACTATCAGCCCTGGCCTAGGAGGTCACTGCCTGGGTGTGAATTCGGCATTGGCTTTTCCTGGCTTGGTGACCTTAGAGGAATCCCAAAACCTCTTTGCTTTTGAGAGTGGCCGCTTGAAGCATGTCACGAATGACACCCAGTGACCCACTACTTGAGGGGCGTCGATACTAAAGAGTTACTTCCTGAAATGTTTTTCATGGTTTGTATTAGTCTTTGAGAATTTTGTACAGTGTACTCTGATCATATCCCTCCCCACTCCTCTCAGGTGTACCCCTGTTTTTCACCCACTCAAGTTTATGTCTATCTATCTATCTATTTATCTATCTATTTCTGTTGATATTACACCCATAAAGGTTAGTTTGTGCGGCTCATGTGTTCTTAGATGTGTGTCCTTCTGTTGCAGCATGGTTGAGTCACCAGGGACCACACTCTTTTTTTAAAAAAATTATTATTATTATTATATTATTATTATTATTAATATTATTACATTATTATTCTTTATACCAGTACACTGTAACTGTCTTCAGACACACCAGAAGAGGGCATCTGATCCCATTACAGATGATTCTGAGCCACCATGTGGTTGCTGGGCATTGAACCCGGGTCCTCTGGAAAGCAGTCAGTGCTCTTAACCCCTGAGCCATCTCTCCAGCCCCAGTGAGCACACTCTTAAAGACACTTCAAAAGCCATTTCTCTCTTGCACTCCAACTCCTGCAGGGCCCATGGTTCCTTTCCTGGCATGGTGGTACGACCCCTTGCTTTGGCGTTCTGACCTTTTAGATGGCTTCAGTGTTCCTCAGGAGGGGAGAGGCTGCTCTCAACACCAGTCTGAGTCACACGAGATTAGGAAGATACATCTGCCAGGGGAGGGGGTGAGGGAGAGGGGTGACTATTAGCCTGTGAAACCATTATAAATGTTTTATTTTTTTATTTTTTTATTTTTTTTTTTGCCAGATCTGTGGCCAGGGGTTTGTCTGAACAGCTCCCAACATAACTGTGAATTGGCAGTGCTTAGATGTAGACCAGTGAGGAAAAAAAAGAGGAGAGAATAGGAGAGTACCAGTCCTTGACTAAGGAATGAAGGAAGCATCATTTCACCTGTCACCATGGATTGCAGGGCTGCCTCTAGAGCAAGTGGTTCTCAACCTGTGGGTTGCGACCCCTCCTCTATCTGATAGCCTGCACATCATATATTTATTTATATTATGATTCATAACAGTAGCAAAATCACAGTATGAAGTAGCAATAAGATAATTTTACGGTTGGGGATCACCACAACGTGAAGAACTGTCTTAAAGGATGGCAGCATTAGGGAAGGTTGAGAGCCTGTTGGGTGACACGCCACAAACTTTTCCTACACACACACACACACACACACACACACACACACACACACACACACACACACGGCTGCAGAGAAGCTAGGTGAAGCTTTGAGGACCACAAACTCTCCGCTGTAAATAGTGACCACTCTTACTGTGGAAAAAGGAGCCATCCGGATCCCAGTAACACTTCATCCACACCGGCTAAGGAGATGACTGTCAGTCAGGAGCCACTCAAGCCCGGGGAATGGAATTTGATCCTCAGTGCAAGGGAAGAGGCAGGGTATGGTGTTCGAGCCTTCAGTGTGGGCTCTGTGGTTGGGGGGGATCGGGAGGAGCTCAGTGGTCAGCCAGCTTAGCTGGATCGTGAGCCCAGGTTCAGTGAGAGACCCTGTCTCAAAAACCTAAGGTAGAGAGCAATTGAGGAAGACATCCAGTGTTGACTTCAGGCCTCAACACACAAAGCACACACATGTGTGTACACATGCGTTCTTCCTTCCCCGTGTACCCTTTATGAAACCAGGTAGTCACCAGGCTTGGCTTTTTGTTTGTTTGTTTGTTTTTTCAAGACAGGGTTTCTCTGTGTAGCCCTAGCTGTCCTGGAACTCACTCTGTAGTCCAGGCTGGCCTCGAACTCAGAAATCCGCCTGCCTCTGCCTCCCAAGTGCTGGGATTAAAGGTGTGCGCCACCACTGCCTGGCTCAGGTTTGGCTTTTAAGCTGTGCTGTGCTAATCTTTGGACTAACACTGAGTGAACGAATAGGCCATTTCATGTCTTCTCCTCATCTTCCTTTGTATGTTCCAAGTATGTGGGTTAACATATATCCCTCTGTTGACTCAGCCCCTAGAGGGGTGGCAGGGTCCATTGCCTTGCAGAAGAGGCCCACTTTGTCGCTGATCTAAATGTTTTCAGGGCTAAGATTCGTAGCGTTCTGGCAGAGGAGCGCTTCATCTGGCTTCTCGTTAAGGGCTCTTGTTCCATCGATGGGTTTGGTTGGTCTCTCTGGTGCTCCAACCAGTCATAGAACAGGTTTTCAATTTAAGCTGATGGGCTCCAGGAGACGGGAGTTAGAGATGACTCGCCTCAAGAGCATTGGCACCCAAAGTACCACCCACCGGGATGGCCTTAACCCAGGCGCAGGCGGCAGGGCGCTCAGAGATCTCTAAAAAGTTAAGGATGCGTAGCTGTGCACTGGTTTGCATGTATGTGAGAAAAAAAAAACATAACTTTCAGTTTACCACGTTAACCATTTGTGTGTATGTGTGTACATGTGTGTGCAAGCATGAATGCGTATGTATGTGTGTGTGAATGTGTGTATACATGAGCCCTCTTGTTATTTGCTGCTGTGTAGTCCAGGGTTAGTCATCTTATGAGATTCTGGGAATTGTGTCTCCATTGCCCATCTCACAGTGGGTATATCCAGCCTGACTTGAATCCTGTCGATCCAAACTCAGCTCCTTATACTTGCTTGGCAAGCACGCTACCCACTGAGCCATCCCTCCAGCTGGTTTTTGTTACTTATTATTTATTTGCTTGTTTGCGTGTTTGTTTAATTTAAAGAGAAACATGGGCTGGTGACACTCGCCTGGAACCTCATCTCAGAAACAATCCACATGGTGGAAGAGGAGAATCAGGCTTGCAGTTGTCGCCTGACTTCCACTGGTGTGCCCTGGTGCACAGTCCCCTCCCAGAAACAAACAAACAAACAAACAAATGAGTGAATAAATGTAACTTTCAAAAACAAAAGCAGAAGAAAACTACAAACAGGATGACCTTATAGTCCCACATCTATTTGGGCGGCGTTATGGGTGTCTGCCCCAGGCTAAGGCAGTGAGCTACTTTGTTCTGTTCAAATTCTCATCTTTTAAGGACAAAGTCAATAAACAAGTAGATGTACAATCCTACCAAAGAAGACAGAGTAATTTGGCTGCGGGTGTTTTGAAGGGAGCAGTAAGCGCTGGAGAGATGACTCACTGGGTAAGACACTGGCTGCTCTTCCAGTGGACGAGGGTTCGAGTCTTAGAACCCACGTGGCAGGTCACAACTGTCTGTATCTCTAATTCCAGGGGAACCTGATGTTCTCTCCTGACCTCTGAGGGTACCAGGCATGCATGGGCACAGACATCCGTGAAGGCAGAGCACGGATACACATAGAATGAAGTAAATAAATCTTTTCTTTTGTGCTAGCAAGCATTCCAGAGCAGAAGCGGAGGGAGCTGCCCCGCTTACAAGCCCGTCCCACGTCAGGCTCACGTGCCTGTCTGCAGAAACTCATGGCTGGAACTTAATTACAGTAAGCCTACTCAGCAGACATTTGAAAGACGGAGGTGCGATTCATGTAACAACGGATCAAATATTTTCTTTCTTTCTTTTTTTAAAATTATTTTTATTTCATATCTGTGAGTGTTTTACCTGCCTGCATGTCTGTTTTACCATAGACATGCAATACTCGTAAGAGGTGGGAAGGGGGTGTCGGATCCGCTGAGGCTGGGGTCATAGACAGCTTTAATCCACCATGTGGATGGTGGGAATTGAACCCTGACCCTCTGCAGGAGTAGCCAGTGCTCTTGAGCACTGAGCCCTCTCTCCAGCCCTACCATTTTCAACAAAAGATGAAGTGTCATTTATAGGATTCACACCCACTACCTCCATGGAGGTACATCCAAACCCCTTTCCTCACTGTGAAATAAAACCCCATATCCCTTAAGTGTCTTTTGCTTATCTCTTCCTGTAGCCCCTAGCAACCACAGGTCCTCTTTCTCTTCTATGGAGTGACCTCCTCTGGCCGTTTTTGTGTGCGGAATCAAACATGATGTGGTCCTTTGTGTCTGGCTTCTTTTACTGTGATCTATATCATTGGACACTTCATTTTCCCGGCTGCACAATACTCCATTGTACATATATAGCCTATATATTCATCCATCCACCAGCCCTTGGCCATTTGGGTTTCGTTTGTCTCTTGACTGCCCTAAGTAGTGTTTCTAGGCATATTTCGGCACAAGGATTGTTTGTTTCTATTCAGTTTTCTTGGTGAGGAAGGGGATTACGTAAGCATAGTGTAATGGCTGTTTCTGGTTGTCAACTTGACTATNTCTGGAATGAACTACCACCCAGAATTGGAGGGCTCACCTGTGATCCAGACCTTGAGGCTGGAAGACACAAATCTCTGACGTGGATCTTGGCATGGAGATCTTGAAGCACAGTGGCCATGAAAAGCTTAGGCCCAGGCAAGGTAGTACATGCCTTTAATCCCAGGAGACTAAGGCAAGGAGATCTCAGAGTTCAATCAAGGTCAGCCTGGGACAAAGCACGTCCCAGATCCAGATGTGGTGGTACACACCTTTAAGCTGGGCCACACCTTCTGCTGGAGACCTACAAAAGGACATTGGGAAAAGGAAGATTCACCCTTCTTGGCCTGTTTGCACTTACTAGCCAGCACATCTGTTGGAAACTACTTCTACAGAAGACCAGCTGAAACAACTAGCCTTGTGGGACTGAGCAGCTACTAGATCCTTGGACTTCCATTCACAGCTGACCATTGTTGGGGAATTTGACTATACAGACTGTAAGTCAGCACATAAATTCCCTCAATATATGGAGAGACGTTCCATACTTGCGGTGACTCTAGAGAACCCTGACTAATACACATAGCTTGTCTTAGATGTCCCTCAGTTTCCAAACCATTATAGGTAAGAAGCAGAGGATGCTGTCTGTACCTTCTCTTTCAACTCCTTACTGAGCCCAGAGCTTTGATTTCTCAGACCTGGGATCTTTAAAAGTCTGTCCTTCTTGTTCCAAAAGAAGGTCACCACATCAACTATCCTGTTGTCCCAGAGCCGAGGGCTTCCTGTCTCCCCACCAGGCCCTGCTTTATTGGTGTCTTGATGGCGTCTCTCAAGGTCCTACCTTGGAGGAGCTCGGTCAGGGCTGGGGAGACCTGGACAGGTACTGGAAACCCCTCTCCCAGGAGGAGAGCAGACAGACCCTTCTTGATGGATTTCCCTTATGGGTCAGCCGACCACATCCCCCAGTGGGTAGGGAAATGGTATTCGCCCCAGGCCTGGGGTCTGTGAGATTTTAGGATTCACTGTACAGCCTTGTTTTGGAGAGGTTCCCCTCCATCTCACATAGCCCAGGCTGGGACTTGGTCTTGATGTGTAGCCACATATGACCTTGTATTTCTGATCTTCCTGCCTCTTCTCCTGCAAGACGCCCTGCTTCTCCGATTTCTCTTTTGGGATATTTATTTCTATTTCAGCTCGAGGGATTAGTGAACTGCCAGGCGTCTCTCTCTTTGGTGCTACGGGGAGTGACTCTGTGATCGCAAAGCAGAGGACTAGGAAGGGAAAATAGAACATACAGAGTTGAAGACACGCACAGAGAGAGGAGACGGCGCGGAGCCATGGGCCAGCTTTCTCTGTCTTTGAGTTGGAAGGCTTGGTTTCTCCAGCATTTCAGACTCCCCAGCACACAGCAGAGAAGAGAGCCTAGTGTGAGGAAGACACTCAGCAATGGGTCAGCTCACCCCATGGGAGGGAGGCAGGATGGAGCCCGTACAGTTCCCCTGGCACAGCTGTGCCCTGCCCTTGAGGATTCCCCATCCTAGGATGGAAAAAGTGCAACTGGGCATCCTTCATTACAACAGAATGAAACATCAGCTCACCTTTGAGGTCTAATTCTGGAACTGCTCTTGTGTCTTGCCCAGGTCACCCTGTCTTCAGACTCCCCATTGTCTATTAGACCAAGCTCTGGGGACCCTGTGTTCGCTTGTTAGTCTAATGGGTGGCCTAGCCCTTGGCTTCCCAGGGCAGGGCCACTTTCATTGTCAGCTGGGTGCCTTGGGTGTAACTTACCACTGGGGGACTTCTGCATTATCTAATGTATTCCTTTGAAGCATTTCATTCTTGCTGATTGCTGCTTAAAGGTCATTTCCAAATAAACATGGACTGAAAGGTCACTGTACCCAGCTGCAGACTCATCTGAAAGCAGCTTTGATCCTGTTTAGTGCCAACCCCGACCTCCTCTGACCTTCCCTGCTGCCTATTCTGGTGGCCTGTGGTTAATCGAGTTGCTGTTTGCTGTTGGCCACTGGAATTGGGCATGGATGGGGCTGGTGGTGGTGGAGCATAGGGTAGATGATGGGTGGAAATGGCATTGCAAACTTAAATTGTGTGTGTGTGTGTGTGTGTGTGTAAGCAAGAAGTCAATTTTGGGTGTCATTCCCCAGGAGCCATCTGGTTTTTTTTTTTTTTTTAATTATGTATTTATTTATGGCTTTTTGAGACCAGGTCTCACTATATATCTCTAACTGGCCTGGAACTCACTATATAGACCAGGCTGGCCTCAAACTCCCAGACATCCACCTTCCTCTGCCTCCTGAGTGCTAGGATTAAGGGTGTGTCCCACCACACCCAGCTGTGTGTGTATATTGTTTCCAGGTATGCCACAGCACATGGGTAGCAGTCAGATATCAACTTGTATGAGTTGGTTCCTTTCTTTCACTGCGTGGAACCCTGGGATTGAACTTAAGTCTTTTTAGACATGGTGGCAAGCGGTTTTACCTGCTGAGCCATCTTTCTGGCCCCACTCTGGTTTTTCGAAGTCTGTTGCTACCCTGGAGCTGGCAGGTTTGGCTAGGCAGGTCAGCCAGCAAGCTCCGGGCTCCTCCTGTCTCCTCCGCCTCACAAGCACTGGGGTTGTAAGCTTTCCCCTCTTCGCTCGCCCTTTTCACACGGGTTTGGGGAGTCAGGTCCCCATGCTTTCAATCCAAGCACTTTAGTAACTGAGCTGTCTCCCTGGCTCCTCAATGCCAATCTGTACCAAAGCGCAAATAGTCGTAAGGAAGTGGGAATGGAGCCATCTCCAGATGTCACTGAGGAGACCTGTTGAAGTCACTGTGCAGCTGGGGCAGCCATGTACCTGTCCTCCATGAATCAGCGATCTCCGGATAAATCCATGAGATTGAGGGGTCGATTGAGCAGATTCTGGTTGAACGTAGGGCAGCAAGATTACAGCAAAGGACCAGGGAAGTGTGCCTTTACATTTCCCAAATAATAAAGAAGGAACACCCTGCTTCTGTCCCAGGCTTGCTAGTAAACTGTCAGTCTGAGTCCATGCATCTCAGATAGGTTGTACAACAGACAAGTCACTGGGAAGTCACAGTCGACTACGCCCTTTACTTGCTGTGTTGGCTTGGGTGGTGGGAAGTCATGAGCGCCATGACTATGGACCCACCGACTGTCAGAAAGCATGGCTCATCACACCTGGGCAAGGCAGATGGGCTCAAGAACTACCTACAGAATAAGCCAGTCAGATGTGGGCCCAAGGTTTCTGTGGGGAAAGATGAGTTACTGTCATACTGTGGTATGGAAGGAGGATGAGCCTGATATCTTAGCACCCAAAATTGGAACCTTGGTGAGGATCCATGACTAACTCTCAGGAAAATGAAGACTTTTCCATTCATCCAGAATGGCATGGAGTGTGGAGACCACTTTGAAGAGCGTGATCTGGCAATGTCTGTCAGAATGAAGTGGGCACAATCCCTTATGACCAAGGGATAAGGCACATCTATGAAGGGATGCTATGGCAACCTCCTCATCTTTAACCACACATCCTTAAGAGTGCTGTCTATGCCAGTGAGAGTGTAGAGGCGTCTGGTAAGTTTCTCAGGAAATTGGTGTCAAGCCTCAATGCACAGCTCCACAGTGGACAGACACCACACTGGGCATGCAAAGGAGGGAGGGGTGATGTGGTCATGGCGGCTCAGAAAGTGCCTGTGCTGGGCCACCAAGTTATCCAGTGTGTCTGAGGAAACTGCCTAATGTAAAATAGAGCCACCCGCTACTATACTTTATAGTCACATAAGTAAACACGATCAAACAAAACTTACCTTTATAGACATCCATGCGTATATCTCTGTAAAGATAGATTTGTGAGCCGGGCGTGGTGGCCACGCCTTTAGTCCCAGCACTCGGGAGGCAGAGGCAGGCGGATTTCTGAGTTTGAGGCCAGCCTGGTCTACAAAGTGAACTCCAGGACAGTCAGGGCTATACAGAGAAACCCTGTCTCAAAAAAAAAAAAAGATAGATTTGTGAATGTACATGTGTGTCAGTATATACATACATGCGTGCATTTGTGTAGGACTCACAAAAATATTTTAGAGGAAGACACTTGGAACTGCTAATACTGGCTACCTCTGTCAGTGACCATTTAACTCTGCCCTTTAAAGGCTGCAGGACCTTAATAATGCCACACTGGGGCAAGCTCCTGGCACATGAACCCTAGGGAACACAACAGCTGCCTAGGAAATGAAGAGCACACCCAGGCCCCGAGGGGTAAACTGGCTTCCAAGAGAAACAGAAATTTGGTTTAAAGGTGGGTTGTCTGATGCTTGCTTGGTATTGCCTGGGGCAGCCTCTCTGGGTACCATAGAAGGTTTTAATTTATAGCCCATCACAGATGCTCCAACTCAGTCCGAGGCAGGAGGGGAATGTTGCCCTCAGCTTTCCACTCAGCCGGCCCTGTCTTTTGTTTTAGATCTGCTGTAACTGGGGAGGGGCACAGAGGAGTTGGAAAGAGTTGTGGAGAAGCCTAAGGCATCGCCTAATGCAGGACCCCTGCAGGAAGAGCCCAGTGGAGGCCAACAAGGCTGAGAAAGATGTCTAGAAGGTGGTGACTGGCTGTAGGCTTGGCACTGAAGAAAAGGCCTTACCGTGACCCCAGACTTCTAGTCTAGACTAAGCAGGGTCAAAGTTCATGGTTTCCCATCTGAGTCTAAGCTCCTGCCAGCCCGAGGGAGTACTATTACACTGTGACCGTCCAAGAAAGAAGAAAGGCTGCCCCAAACTATAATCCCCATTTCTGCTTCAAAAAATCTAGCTTATGTCAACTAAAAGAACAATTTTAGGGCCTGGGAGATGGCTTCATCCAAAAATTGTTTATCCTTCTAGAACGAGGACTAAGTTCCATTCTTCATAATCCAGATAAAAAAAAGCCAAGTCTCATAGTGTACACCTGTCATCCCAGGGGTGGGGGTGGGGAGGGTGGTCAAGAGGATCCCTGGGACTCACTGGCTAGTCAGCCACAGTCAGTCAGTGAGCTGCAGGTCCTGTGAGAGATCCTGCCTCAAAAGCTTTGAGAGTGTAGAGGAAGACACCTGGTGTTGGCCTTTGGCCTGCACATCTGCACCCATGCATGTGCATGCACACACACATGTGCACACACACACACACACACACACAAACACACACACAGACACAGACACACAGGCACTGTGCACATTTATATATACAGAAACCAGAAGAAAATTCAGAACTCTTTTAGGTTTAGCTTGATCACATATCCATAAAGGAAATAATATGTATGTATATATATTATATATATATAAATATAAATATATAATGTATGTATGCATATATATATATGCATAGGATCCTTACATATACAAAAAAATAATGGGATAATGGGATAAATTGGAAGATGGATTATTTGATACCCTTGTGATTTGAGTATGATACTTTTCCTTTATTTTTCAAATCGCTCAAACTCAAGGTAATTTTTATTTTTATTTTTGGCACGGTATTTGCCTGGGGCCCCACTGATGCTAATCCAGACTGGTAGGTTTAAGACATACATTCAAGTCAGGCTTGGTGGTGTGTATCTGGAAACTGAGGCAGGAGAGTCATGTGTTCCTGGCCAGTTGGGGTCATGAGGAGAATTTGAAATTAGCCTGGGAACATTGGTACTTTGGAAGTCCATCTCAAAAGAAAATGTGTGAGCAGGGGTGGTGAGATGGCTTGGTGAATAAGGGGGCTTGCTGCTAAACCTGACAACCCGAGTTCGATTCCCTGGATTCACAAGATGGATGGAGAGCACCAACTCCCACCAAGTTGTCCTCTGTCATGTGCTTTGGTGTGCACAGGTTTTTGGTGTGTGTGTGTGTGTGTGTGTTTGAGACAAGGTCACATGTATTCCAGGCAGGGCTCAAACTTATTCTGTACCCATGGACAACTTTAAACTCCTTCCCTCAGGAGGCGGGGGAATTACAGGTGTGCACTGCCATACCCAGTTCATTGCTATGCAGAGGATGAAACCTAGGGTCTAGCGCATGCTGGGTAAGCTACAGTCCCCCAATCCAGCTTTTCCAAGATGCTAAATTGTGCTGGGAGGAGGTCAAGAACACATTTTATAATTGGTAAAATATATACAGGTTTGCCTTCCTTCCATGCAGTAAGGGTGGGTAAGGCCCCCCTCCTCCCGCCCCCTCTGCCCCCCCGCTGGTCTGGAGGCAGTTGTGGGAGGCTTTTGGAAGTCCCCAAGCATCACGCTGTGACACAAATAGTAAGCAGCACTACACTGCAGTGGGGGCAGAGCTGCAAGTGCCCCAGCCTGGGATGGCTTCTCATCTGTTAAGATAACCGGGGAAGATGCAGATGGATTACTGTGGCTGTCCTAACAACGATCCTGCCCCACCTCCTTTCAGACAACGCCATCAGAAAGTGTCTGATGTGACTCAGAATGGTACGGGAATGAAAGGCAAAAGGCTTCTTATTGCCTTCTGTGGGTTAAATAATAGAGAGCAGTTGTGGGTGGAGGGGCAGATGGTGCCGAGCTCCCAGCAGCTGGGGGCCGCTTGTCTTCATTACTGTCATCGACAGACATGGGATAGCCTTTGGTCACCCAGCTGATTCTCTCCAGGAGCCTGCAGGGTTCAACCTGGCCTCATTTTCAAGACTCTAATGAACTCTTTAGCTGGCAGGAGGCTCACACTCACGCCTGTAACACACTCACGCCTGTAAGCACCTCTCTCCTTTGTCCGGACTTGTGGCTCTTAACTGGGACCCTCTCTGGTCCCATGGGAGACTGCCTTGGCTGTTACACCCGAGTTTCTGCTAAGCAGGCTATTGTGTGTGCCCTGGCCTCTCTGTGAGGGACGCTCTGGCTTGGGTACTCTGCTGCGCTGCTCTGTGATTGGGAAGCTGTAGCCAAACAAAGCCGCCTCTGATGTTCAGAGGATCGGTCGCCCCACCCTCTCCTGAAACACAGAGACAAGAAAGTGGACCAAGGATTTGGTTTGTGTCTGGTGCAGCCTCTTACAGGGCAATGTCCTACTTGTATACAAAATGCTGTCTTTCACCCAGCGCTGAATTTGGAAGGTTCCCCTTGGTGTAAACACAAAAAGAAATAGTGCATGCATGGTGCTGTAGGTAGGGTGAGGGACAACTCCCATGTAGTGGTCCTGCACCCTTCGCGCATGGCCTGGGGAGCTGGCTGAGGTTTGGGTCCACTCCAAAGCCTGGCATTCTGTATCTTTAAGAGACCCCCGTCTGTGCTGGGTGTGTGAGCATCACAGGTGGAGAGGTAAGGCATGAGCCTGACCCCACCCCCCACCCCAAGACGCCCCATGTTTGGGACTGGTATTCTTCCTTTCAGTGCTAAAAAAACGGGGAAGTCCCTCTTGAAGCTCTGTAGCTGTGTGTTCAGCTTTCCTTCGCTGCTGTGACCCAGCGGCCTGGGCACCGACTCAATGGCCCTGGGAAGATCTGGATGGTTGGTCACCCAGGGGAAGGGCTGTGTGGTTATGTGCGCGTACACACATGGGGAGGCCGGAGGATAACTTCGGTTGTCATTCCCAGGAGTACTGTCCATCTTCTTTCAGGACATCTCCTTGTCCTGAAACTCATTCATTAGGCCAGCCTGGAGCCTGGGATCTTCCAATCTCTACCTATCACCGAGAGGATTGTCAGGGGGCAACTTAGGTGTCAACCTCTATCTTGCACCTTGTCTGAGACAGGTTCCCTTGATCGATTGCTTACAGTTGTGTACCTCAGGTTAACTGGCCCTGGAGGGCTTCAGGTTATCCTCCTGCCTCTGCCTGCCATCTTGCCACAGGGATGCTGGGATGGCAGATGTGGCCAGCATGCCTGGCTTCGTGTGGCCTCTAGCGCTTCAGACTCAGGTCGTCTTGCTTTTGAAATAAGCATTTGATGCACCGAGCCACCTGGTTGGGCATTTTGACTGTCCCTTGGTGAAGAAAGCTCACTGGGTACCCTGGTGTGTAAATCTCGGTACTATAGAAACCTGTGACATCATGAACTCTCTGGCTCACGGCAGAGTCCAGTTTTAACCACTGGATGGTTTCTCGCCCACCACAGGACTTGTGTTCTCTACCCCAGCATCCCTTTGCTCCAGTCTTTTCTTCCTCCCATTCCAGTAACTCACTGCTTCCAGATTCTTCTCTGGCCATACTCTTGACGGTGAACTTTAAATTATTTCTTGCCATATAATTCTCAAGTTTTTAACTTTGAGGAAATGAGTTTGGGGTGTGTAATGGCTATTCTTGGATGTCAACTTGACTGTATCTGGAATGAACTACAACCCAGAATTGGAAGCCTCACCTGTAATCCAGACCTTGAGGCTGGAAGACACAGGTTTCTGGGCCTAGATCTTGGCATGGAGATCTTTAGGCATAGTGGCCATGAAAAGCTTAGACATAGGCAATGTAGTACATGCCTTTAATCCCAGGCGACTAAGGCAAGGAAATCTCTGAGTTCAAGGTTAGCATGGGACAAAGCAAGTTCCAGATCTAAGAATGGTGGTACATACCTTTAATCTGGGCCACACCTTCTGCTGGAGACCTACATAAGGACATTGGAAGAAGGAAGACTCGCTCTTCTTTGCCTGCTTGCACTTACTCGCCAGCACATCTGTTGGAACCTACTTCTACAGAAGACCAGCTGAAACAACCAGCCTTGTGGGACAAAGCAACTATAGATTCTTGGACTTCCAACTCACAGCTAACCATTGTTGGGGTATTGGACTATAGATTGTCATCGAAATAAATTCCCTCAATATAGAAAAGCATTCCATATGTTCTGTGACTCCTGACTATACAGGGTGAGAAGAAGAAAAAAGAAAGACCATTTTTCTAACTCTGGAGTAACTTCTATGCCTAGTGAATGGGAAATCTGTCTAAGCCATATTTACATTAAGGTCAAAGGGATTTTGTGGTTAAGGGTTGCATTGCTAGGTGGGGCGTGGCTTTGGATGAATCCTGGCAGACTCAGCCGGCGTGCCTGCCTAAGCTCCCAGGGCAATGGCTTGGCTAAATATTATTGGCCAGTTTCTTGCTGTTAATTTCTGCCTCTTCGCCTCGAGTTGTTTTTGCTTGGCTTTGTTTTGTTTTTCTGGAGTCAGAGTTATCCTTGTGTAGCCCAGGCTGGCCTAGAGCTGCCCCAGTCTCCAGAGAACCGGCATTAGGGATCTGAATCACACTATCATAACCATAATCCCGACAGCGCCTGATAATGCCTAGGTTGGGCTGGGGTGCGAGCCACCGCAGAACAATGGTAGGACATTTCCCAGCATGCACAAAGCCCCGATTACATCCCCAGCACCGCCAAACCCCAAACAGAACAAGAAGGGAAAGAGTAAGGTTTACTTCCGACTCACAACCCCCTCAGATCCCCCACATCCTTTGAGGGTTCTGCCTCACCATTGACAGCGTCCCTCCTCCCGCCCTTAACAACCTTTGCTCCAGGATGTTTGGCCCTCATTGGTCATGGCATGGGGTTCCAGGGAGAGTGGTAACCATAGCATAGCCAGCAAGGGCTCCATGGGGGGAGATGCTCACTGGAAGAAGAGAATGTTAGCTCTTCGAGGAGCAGGGTCATTTCAGGGTGAGTTCTCTGGTGCCCCTTGCCAGCCCGGTTACCAGAAGTGTCACCAGCCTCCCATAACAGAAGCTGTGCTCACTTGTTTGATTAATTCCTGGCTTAGGGGTAGTCGTGAGATATACACCAGGCCGTCTGGCTGGGCAGTCTGTACTGTAAAGATTAATTGTCTTAAAAATGTGGATCGCCATTCATTTATTTGACAAATGCTTATTAAATGCCTCCCCCCCCCCCCCGTGCACCAGAGAGGGGAGATACACACACTCACTGTAATCCCCTTCAGGGCTGAGCAAGCTAATTGGTATACGTGTTAGGAGAGTGCGACAGGGGTTGGGAGCTACTTGGCTAGTTAACTATTTGGAGTGATGTATTTCTGTGACCATGCTCCCCGTTTCTCAGACTGACATCTATGGATTTCATTTCTTCCTTGTGCCCCGCAGCAGTGATTTCCAGCCTGCAGCATCTGAAGTTGAAGGAACTGCCTCCTATCACATTATCAATTATTAATACTTCCAAAAGTCGAGCGAGACAGAGGCAAATTAAAATCCGATTTCCTCGCTCTGGGCTCTAACAGCAGACCCTTAGCTCGCTAGCGTGGTTGGTCACATTGATCCCAAGGGCTGATTGGTAGTGGCATCTGTGTGCTTTTTGATGCATAAAAAATAGGAGAAATAATTAATTCTTAACTAGTATATTTTGCTTGAAAAATCTGTTTCAAACCAATTTTAAAAATAGATGTATTGGGCTGGAGAGATGGCTCACCGGTTAAGAGCACCGACTGCTGCTCTTCAGAAGGTCCTGAGTTCAATTCCCAGCAACCACATGGTGGCTCACAACCATCTGTAATGGGACCTGATACTCTCTTCTGGTGTGTCTGAAGACAGCTACAGTGTACTCGCCATATAAATAAAATAAATAAATAAAAATTTTTTTAAAAAAGAAAAAAAGATTTATTTTTATTTTATGTCTTTGCATGTTTTGTCTGCATTTACGTATGTGTGCCTCATGAGGCCTGGTGACCTTAGTGCCCATAATAGGGACTTGGCTCCCCTAGAACTGGAGTTATAGATGTTGGGTGGTGAGCCACCACAGGTGTGCTCGGAGCTGATCTGTGTCTTTTGCAAGAGCAGTCGGTGCTCAAACCATTTTGTGGTTGTGGGTTAGAGAGCTGAGTTAGTCTTCATAGTCAGCAGAGAACTGCTCAATGATTATTAAAATTAATACAGAGTAGATTTTTGATAAAGAGAGAATGTTACCGAAGGTTCTAGAAGAACTCAGTGTAGCCTTCTCAACTCCAGTCACAGCTATTTCAGGATATACTTTCTAAAGTCTACTAGGTGAGCCCTTGGCAGTCACTTGGTCTGAGTGCAAAGCCTATGTATTCTAATTTTCTGGGTTGGGAGAGGAGAAAAGGAGTCCGGGGTGTAGATATCTTGCCTTGACCTCATGGTTGTCTGGGAACATGTAAGGAGTCTGAAATGTTTAGAGAAACTGGGGCCTCTGGTGTATGGAGGGCTCTGCAGGGCTGGGGCTTGTTGCCTGAGCCAAGGCCTCACCAGCAGTCTGTGAATCTTGTAGGGAGTCAAAGAAGGTCATTGAGTTGTCAAGGCTGGTCTGGTGGTGACAGGCAGCCCTGGGGTCTGTGGGAAGGGGGTGGGGGATGTACAACGGAGGAGGGAACCTTCCTTAAGACTTTGCCTCTGGTCACATGACACTTCCCCATTCTGCAGCTGGCCTATGGAAGCGAGAAAATTCTTGAGGCTTGACAGATTAAAATAAGTTGTGACAATTTTCCTGAACACTTAGGAGTTACAAACTGATAAGGATGTCAAAGCACTCAAGAGGCCTCGGGCAGAAAGATGGAGAGTCTTGTGTTCAGATATAGGGGTATCTTAGCCAGGGTTTCTATTCCTGCACAAACATCATGACCAAGAAGCAAGTTGGGGAAGAAAGGGTTTATTCAGCTTACACTTCCACATTGCTGTTCATCACCAAAGGAAGTCAGGACTGGAACTCAAGCAGGTCAGGAAGCAGGAGCTGATGCAGAGACCATGGAGGGATGTTCTTTACTGGCTTGCTTCCCCTGGTTTGCTCAGCTTGCTTTCTTATAGAACTCAAGACTACCAGCCCAGAGATGGTCCCACCCACAATGGGCCCTCTTTTCTTGATTACTAATTGAGAAAATGTTTTACAGCTGGATCTCATGGAGGCCTTTCCTCAAGGGAGGATCCTTTCTTTGTGGTGACTCCAGCTTGTGTCAAGTTGACATACAAAACCAGCCAGTCCAATCCGTCTTAGTTTCTTGGCTGGGTTTATTAAGTAATCACAGAAAGATTTGATTTGGGCGCTAGAGAGATGACTCAGCTGTTAAGAGAACTATCTGGTCTTCCAGAGGACCCAGGTTCAGTTCCCAGCACCCACATATCAGCTTACACCTGTCTGTAACTCCTGTCCCAGGGGATCTCAGTCCCTCACACAGACATACGTGCAGTCAAAACACCGATGGACTTAAAACAAAAATAAATAGATTATTTTAAAAAAGATTTGATTCAGCATTTTTATAGCTTAATAAAAACATCCCTAAGTTGTGAAAGGAGCCTGAGAAAGGCAGGAGGCCTCTTCTGTTTTCATTTTGACCCAGGGTTCTAATCTGACCTCTGTCAGGGGCATATCATTTTCTTTTCTTTTCTTTTCTTTTTTTTTTGGTTTTNNAGANNGGGTTTCTCTGTGTAGCCTTGACTGTCCTGGAACTAACTTTGTAGACCAGGCTGGCCTCGAGTGCTGGGATTAAAGGTGTGTGCTACCACGCCAGGCCTTCATTTTCTTATTGTGATGACAAAATGGTATACTTTTTAATATACCAAAATCCTTGTGCCCTTAACTCACACGGCCAATGCTCTGACTCGCTAGCATGTGGGACTTCCTCACTTTCTTGTCATACAAACAACAAAAATCAGCGTCTATTAGTTTCTTAGGGCTGGCTTGATAAAAACCAGAGCAAAATGCTTGACTACCAGGTGGTGTACAGACTTTATTCTCTTGCTGTTCAAAGGCCAGGGGTCGAAAATGAAAGTGTCACCAGTGCCAGCAGTCTCTGAAGGGTCCTGAGGAGGGGTTTCCTGCCTCCTCCAGCTTTTGGTGGCTCCTTGCTTTCTTGTGTCTGCATTGCCCTAATTTCTGATTCTGTCTCCATATTTCCTCCCTAGGATCTCCAGGTCTGTCCCAAAGCTGCCTCATTGCTCCTCCCACGGTGTGAAGCAAACCCTTGAGCCACCTGAGCTGCTCCTTCTGTCTCTTACAGAAGTGTCACTGAATTTAAGGGGCCACTTGCTTAAAGCATATGATCGCACCCTCAGATTTTATCTAATGATATCCGTTCTTCAGATTACGTCGTTACAGGTTCTGGGGCCTGGGGTGTGAGCATCTTTATGTTCAGAGGCAATCCATTCACAAGACCTCAGGGGACCTCACTCGGAGCCCACATGACCAACTCTGGTCTCCAGTTCAGTGCCTTGGGTTGTGGAGTCCCTCTGCCTGCTCCCCTTCTGACTGTGCACAGGTGAGGGACTGGCTTTGCAAAGGTTAATCTCAGCTTGGAGTCTAGAATCACCTTGGTGACAAGTCTCTGGGCGGTCAGTTTAGGATAATGGAGGAAGGAAGCCCCACCCACTGTGGGCTGCGCCATTCCCTGGACTGGGATCCCGGACTGTAAAAGGAGGAGTAAGTGGGCGGAACACAAGCATTTACCTCTCAGGTTTCTTGGTGATGTAGCTATGGATGTGGTGTGACCAGCTGCCTCAAGCTCCTGCTGCTGTGACTTTCTCGCCATGATTGACTGTACCCTTGAGTTCTGTACCCTGAGTTCTTTCTCCCTATGTAGCTTCCATGAGAATATTTTATCACAGCAACAGGACAGGAGAAACTAATAACAATCCCGGTCTCTCCCGCTCTCGCTCGCGCTCTCCCTCTCTCAGGCTCTCCCGCTCTCCCAGCTTCTCTCTGGCATCAGCTAAACTGCATGGGATGAGTTTTGTTGGAAGAGTAGCATCTTGAAACCCTTGCTCTGACTTCATCCCAGATCTATAGATACCTGAAGTTTTGTTTTGTTTTGTTTTGAAGGGAAAAAAAAAATTGGGTACCAAAGATTAAAATGCTCCTACATTCCAAATAAAGAAATTCAACCCCTCCCCAAAGTCAAAAAGAAGTTTTTATAATTTTGCTTTTGAACTGCTTATCTTTAAGCTTCATTTAACTTACGATTGGCTATAATTTCTTGGCTTGTGTTGTGCATACTTAAGAATTCTCTGGATGTGAGAAAAGTCAACCCTCAGATTAGTTTTTGAATGAGATTAAATTTTTATGAATACTAAAGTCAATAATTAAGAAGGGCTAATGGGCGTTAAGCTAAACATTCATTAATTTAGGTCTCTGCAGGTGTGTTTTTCTTTTGAGTCAACACATCTATTTTGTCCCAACTCTTAACCATTCCTCAGGCCCCGAGGAAGCTTGGAGGCCCCGATTCTAGCCCAGTCACTTTTTATTTCTGAGGCTCTGTTTTTTTTTCTCTCCTTGTCTCTCTTTTAATTCTCACTACGAATTAGGGATATTCTCCTTCCAATATTTGATCCAAGGCCCCAGCCTGACGTACTCAGGCTGTAGTTTGAGATTCCTGGGGCTGCCTTCTGCTTCCCTACCCGGGTTGACTGGCTGTTGGTCTCACATATTCAGTTCTCAATCCATGAGTCGTGCCCCACAAACCTCTGTCTCCAAAAATATTTACACTAAGATTCATAACAGTAGCAAACATTACAGTTAAGTAGCAGTGGAATAATTTTATGCGTGGGTGTCACCACAACATGAAGAACTGTATTAAAGGGTCACAGCATTAGGAGGGTTGAGAGTCATTGATCTATAGCCTTCTAGTGCTAAACCTTTTTGGGACAATTTGATCAAATCCTTAACCTTCACCTGATTTGATTGCCTTGAGGTCCTTAACCATTTTATCTTCTATCTTGGGCTTTGGAAGCAATGCTGACAGGACAATGGAACCTGCATGTTGTTCTGTCTGTCTGTCGCTTCTGCCCCCCCCCATATATAATGTTTTCACGTGTATGTGCATGTATTCTCAAGTATGTGAGTGTGTGTATACATGTGCGCATGTGTGCACACGTACACACAATGTGCATGTGGGAGTCAGAGGCTAACCTTGGCCTCTACCTTGCTTGATACAGGGTTTTATCACCGTTGTACACGCCAGATGCACTGGCCTGTGAGCTTCCTAGGATTCTCCCGTGTTCACCTCCCCGCTCATTACAAGAGCACTCTTGTTACAGACTTGCACCACTCTGGGGTCTGGAGACCCAAATTCTTGACCTCATATTTGTGTACAAATGTTTTAACCACTGAGCCATCTCTCCAGCCCTCTAGTACCTTCCTGAACACCACTTCTCCATTTAAAACAAAAAAACAAAAAAACAGAGTCTCACTATAAATCTCTGGTTTGCCTGTAGACTAGGCTGGCCTTGAACTCACAGAGGTCAGTCAGCTTGCCTCTGCCTCCTAAGAGCTGGAATAAAGGATATATGCCCCTGTGCCAGCCTCTGCACTCTGTTATGAATAAGGGGCTTCCCATTTTGATCTCCTACCAGGCCCCATAAGGCATGTAGTTCTCTGCTAAGCAATTTACAGTGGACAAGATCCGGCCTGGCTCCTGGTAGTTCACCTGGCCACTGCTTCCAAGTAATTGGAGGTGTATGAGTTAATTTTTGCTGCTGTGACAGGCTAAAATCTTGGTGGTTTAAAGCTACATTGATTTGGGTTTTGATTATGACTCAGAGGGAGACTGCTTGCTTTTGCTTTGCAAAACCCTGGGTTTGTACTCCAGCACTGTGACCAGCTTGCAGTCCTAGGGGTTACAAGTCGTGAAAGTCAAGGTATGTGAAAGCGGTATTCCTTCCAGATGCTCCGGGTAGGTCTATTTCCTGGCCTTTCCCAGCTTTAGGTGCTTGCCCACTGACCTTGGCTTCTGCCTGCATTTCGCTGATCTCTGTGACCAGGGCCACCTTTGCCTTTATTCTCTCCCTGTTGTCTCCCTCTTGTCCCTCATCGGGACCACTGGAATGTCATGGACCCACCACGTGATCCAGGATCATTTCTTTACCTTAAGACCCTTCACGTAATCACACAGGCAAAGATCTTTTGTATTGTGTAAGGATGATGTCATGGTTGATTCTGATCACCAGTTTGTCTAGGTTATCACCGTGGAAACACACCTCTGAGTGTATCTGTGAGGGTGTTTCCAGAAGGATGAAGACTCACCCTAATTATGGGTGGTGCCAGGCTGTGAGCTGGGGTCCTGGGCTGAATAAAAAGAAGTGAGGGGAGCGGAGACCTTTATCTTCCTCTGCTTCCTGCTTGCGGCTGCAGTGTGACCAGCTGCTTTGGGCTCCTGCCTGTCATGTCTTTCTCAGGATGGACTGTACTCTTCAGCTGTGAGATAGAATAACCCCTTCCTTCCCAATGCTGATTTTACCAGATGTTTCATCAATGAGAAGAGTAACTGATACAGATGCTATGGTTAAACAGTTCATAGGTGTAGGTAGATAATCTCTGGGCAGCAGATATGTGACTGCCTGTCTGGAGATGCTGGATCTAAACATTCATCCATAGCATATTCAGCCTCTATGGTTTCTGGGGGCTTATTCTGAGGGTTTCTGAGTCCAGCAACCAGAACCAGGTGTGGTGGCATAGTCTTAGCATGTAGGAGGCCAGAGGATCGGGGGACTCAGAGCTCTCTTGGGATCCACAGAGAGTCCCTGTTTCAAAGCAAAACAATGGCAAAAAAGAACAAGTAGAATTTTGGGGACAAAAATAAACCTTATTTCAGAATAAGAAGAAACCACGCGTTTTCAGAGCGTTGGTTCTGAGGGCTCTCTGGTCATTTTCTCAAATATCGTCTCCTCCCATACACCTGCTACCATGGCCCCGGGTGTGGATTGCATGGTCCATTGCTCCCTTATCCTTAGGAAGGAGAGCATGCTCTGCTGCCTTGTCCTACCTAGCTGGAGAGATCCACAGCATCCATCAGGGGAAGGCATGAATGTCCATGGCATCCTTGAATAGCACAAGACTTTAGTACTAAGCCTTGGTTTAGGCGGTACAGCCAACACAGGACACAGCAAGGTATCTGAGCAGCATGGTAAAGCCATGGTTTGGACTGATGCCACATGTTGGTGTGTACCCAGCAACTCCCGCATCCCATCCCATCACTGATGTGTGGTGAACATTTGCTGAGGGATTGGATAAGCAGGTCACTCCAGTGAGCGGCGATGCGATGGGGTAGGCTGGAAATTGAACTTCAAGCATTGAGCCAGATTTGTTTCGTTAGTAGTATGCTTGTTAACACGGCCTCTGTGGACTTACAAGCTGGGAGATAGGAGAAAAGGCAGGTTTTGTTTTGAATTTTGAGACAGGGTCTTGTTCTGAACTCCTAATGCCCCTGCTTTGTTTCTGGAGTGGCTGGGAGCGCCATGCCTGGTTTGGAGGAGTTATTTAGAGCAACACCAGTAGGGAACAGGAAAATTGATTTCTGCTAATTATTGTCTCAGATTGTATCACCCGAGGGTTGATTCCATATTCAATTGGTGGTGGTTTTTACTTAGTAATTGGTATCTTATTAAGCTAGCAGTCGAGCAAGCCGAGTATGAATTTTAAACACCTTGTTCAGGCCTAGGAACTTGTAGCTCTACAGTGGATTTCCATAAGTCAGCAGGATCGCATGCCTAAGCCTCTCTAGAGCCTTTGTCCTACAGGCTCAGAGCCAAGTGTTAGACAAAGGCGAGGAGGGGCCAGATTGCTGACTCGGATTCTTTCCTGAGCCCTGGAGAACAGCTCTTGTCCGCAACAGGCTCAGAGACGTGGTGCCCGGTTGCTGTGGACTTCTCTGCGTAGGTTAGAGGCTAGCGTGTTCTCTTTATGGTTTACCTCTTTGCATCAAGGAACCAGTCTAAAGGGGAATAGGCAGATCTGTCCCAACTGTGAAGGCACTGTCCCACGGTGTCCCCTGTCCCGGTTACCCTTAACCTTCAATTTGACATAGCCTAGACATCTAAGAGGAGAATCTTTGGGTGATGGGTGAGTTGCTTAAATCAGATTGGTCCATGACTATGTCTGTGAGGGGCTTGTCTTAAAGTAGGCAGGCCCAACCAGTAGTGCCAGGGAAATGTTAGTGATTCCCCCCCCCCCCAAAAAAAAAAAAAAAAACAGACAGGAGCTGATCAGATGCAAACACAGTAGGGTCTTTTTATTCGAGCTAGCTTGGGCCCTTAGTGCACAGGATGGTTTTTGTGATGAGGAACCCCGAATATTTATCAGGGCAAGACTTTATAGTAAGGAGTAAGTGGAGCGTGAGGTGGGTGTGCAAGTTATTATGACCTTTAGCATAATTGGCTGGTGTTGGGAGCCATATCATAAACTTTAATGCTTCTTTCTACATTGGTGGTCATTAGGCAGGGGGCAGGATTGTTGCAGCCATAACCTGAAGATGCTGGTCTTGTTGGGAGTGTAACCTGGAGACACAGGGCTTGTTGGGGGTTAGCCTGGAGATTGGAGATAGGCTCGTGTTCTGTTATGGGATAACTTGGAAAATAACTAAATAACTTTTAGATTGCCTGAATTCAAGTACTCTAAAATGGAGTCTGAATTTAAAGGATTTGGCCTCTCAAACTCACTATGGGCAGTACCATTCCCTAGGCAGGTGGTCCTGGGCTGTGTAAGAAAGTTAGCTAAGCATGATCCTGGAAGCAAGCCAGCAAGTTGTGTTTCTCCATGGTTCATGTCTTAATTTCACTCAATGTTGGACTGTGGCCTGGAAGGATAAGCCAAAATAATCTATTGCATTTTATTTATTTATTTATTTTTAAAGATTTATTTATTTTAGGTAAGTTCACTGTTGCTGTTTTCAGACACACCAGAAGAGGGCATCAGATCCCATTATGGATGGTTGTGAGCCACTGTGTGGTTGCTGGGATTTGAACTCAGGACCTCCAGAAGTGCAGTCAGTGCTCTTAACCGCTGAGCCAACTCTCCAGACTCCTCTCTTTCCTTTTCTATATTGCTTTTGGTCGTGGTGTTTTACCACAACAGAGAAGAAGCTAGATCACACTGCCAGAGTCCTTCTAGAAGTTTCCATGTATGTGGCTTTAGGATGTACCAGTGCGATGATGCTACCAGAGAGTTTCAGATGACCAGGAGGGAGCAGAGCTAGTTGGATGTTTGTTGCAGTGATTTTCAAGTTGTGCTGGGGTATGAAGATGAGTTGGATTGTCAGTTCTCAAGTGTTATGGTAGGTCACATGTCAACCAGTGACTGAATAAATATATTTTTAAAAAATTAAGTTTTGTTTTGTTTAGTTGTGATGTGTGTGTATGTGTGTGTGTGTGTGTGTGTATGTGTGTGTATGTGTGTGTATACTCATTCTGTAGTGCATGAATGGATATCAGAGGATAACTTGTGGGTATTAGTTCTCACCGTCCACTGTGTCGGTCCTGGGGCTAGAACTCAGGTCCTCAGGCTTGGCTACAGATACATTTACCCACTGAGTTGTCTCCTTGGCTCAGTAGAGTCTTCTTCAGACTCATGTAAAATGTTACTGAGTGATTTATTCTCTGAGAGTTATAGGATGACACCAGAGAGTCACAGGGTTGGCTTTTGCACTGCTGACATTTTGAGTCAGATAGCTCCTTATCCTGGAGTTGGGATACTGTAGGAGAGTCAACACTCATGGCTTCTAGCCTGCAGATGCTAGGCGCGTTCCCCAACTCCATCACTAAATGCCTCACTGAGCAGCGGTAAGAGCAAAATTATTTTTGCTGATAACCTCTGCGTGATACCGTGGTAGGTGCAATGGGATTCCTGGAACAATTTGATCCAGCACACGCACATCGTTTTCCTAATAACTCTTAAGAAAGTCTTTATAATGTGCAGCCAGCAGATAATGCTCTTATCCCTGGTTGATTTATTCATTCAGTAAATAGGGGCCATCTGCTCTGCACTAAGTCCCAGAGAGACAGAGGTACACAAGGCAGGCGTGGTGCTGTTCTCAGGAGTTTGCCCTTAGGGAGAACGAGGAAGACAAGAAAGGTCCATGTTAGGTCAGATATTCAAGGAATGCTCCTTTGAAGGGTAGCATTTGAGGGGAGGTCTGAATAACAGGAGGGTCCAGTTAGGTGACCCTGGGCTGGGCACTAGGTGCTTTAGGCAGAGGTAGTAGCAGGTGCAGACACTGTGAGGAGAAAGGTCTGTGGAGTCAGAGGTTGTTGGTCCGTCTGGCTAGGACCTGGTGCCAGATTCCAGGAGCTGAAGAGGGGAGTTGGATTTCCTCAAGGGCAGTGAGAAGTCCTGGGGATGGTGAGGGGCTGCAGGAGTCATGGACTTGATTAGACTGATCCCCGAGGTACAGAAACTGGGTGTTGGGAGGACAGAAATGGAAGGATGCTCCTGTCTGGTGAGCGGGGCAGGGGGATGGAGAGACTCCATTGAAGTGTAGGGTAGAGAGCAATTTCTAGAGGCTGTGTATATGACTACATATGTAATGTGCACAGCAGTTTTCAAACCCTCTATTATATATTATATAAATGAGACTTTTTAAAAGTCCCCCTAGCGAATGATAAAGACGGTAAACCCTCAGAGATCTTGACGCGGCGAGGGTGGCACACTCACAAGATGGCACTATAGTCTTTACTGTCTCAGCATCAAGGCACTCTATCTGCCTGCCTGCTGCGAGCCTCTGCTTTCATTTGCTACAAGGGCATAGTTATGCTCTAGCCAATCACACTCTAGCATTGCATCCTGGGTTATTACATCGCTCTCCTCTACTACACACAGCTGACATGAACGGACTGCTTATTGCTATAGATAGCTACTGGATCCTGATCTTATTTCTCATTTACATGTCCTTTACAAAAACATTTAACTGGGGCCGGCTCGCAGTTAAAGAGGTTCGGTCCATTATCATCATGGTGGAAAGCATGGCAGCGTGCAGGCTGCCATAGCTCTAGAGGAGCTAAGAGTTCTTCTTCTTGATCACAGGCAGCAGAAGGAGACTGCATGCCAGACTGGGCATAGCTTGAGTGTCAAAGCCCCTGCCCCCACAGTGACTTACTTTCTCTAAAAGGGCCACACCTCCTGGTAGTGCCACTCCCTATGACCAAGCTTTCCAACACCTGAATCTATTGGGGCCACGCCTATTCAAGCCACCACAGAAAGGTAGAGGCGGGTAGGGTATTAAAGCTCAAAGTCCATGCCCAGTGACTTACTTCCTCCAGTAAGGATCCACCTCCTAAAGGTTTCACAACACAACGTTCCCCCTACAGCACTAACAGCTGGGGACCAAGTGTTCAAACACAAGGCTGAAATCCTGGGTCTGCATGCTGATGTCATCAGTGAAGTTAGCTTCTCCCATGTGGGCTGAAGGGACACAAGTCCTGGCACAGTTAATGTTTGTCCATTTGATATATCTGGGAGGAAGGAATTTCAACTGAAGAATTGCCTACATCAGATTGGCCTACAGGTATATCTATGGGGCATTTTCTTGATTGCTGATTATTGTGTGGGTCCACTCCCCTTGGGGTACCATCCTTGGGCAGGTGATTGTGGGCTGTGTTAAGAAAGTTAGTCGAAGTCAGGGGTGGTGGCGCACGCCTTTAATCCCAGCACTTGGGAGGCAGAGGCAGGTAGATTTCTGAGTTCGAGGTCAGCCTGGTCTACAGAGTGAGTTCCAGGACAATCAGGGCTACACAGAGAAACCCTGTCTCGAAAAAACCAAACCAAACCAACCAACCAAACAAACAAAAAAACCAAAAAACCCAAAAAAAAAAAAACAAAAAACAAAAACCTCAAAAAAGAAAGTTAGTCAAGCAAGCCAGGGGAAGCAGGCCAACATGTAACATTTCTCTGGTCTCTGCTTCAGTTCCTGCCTTGACTGCCTTGACTTCCCTTGACTATGGGACTATGGATTGTGACCTGTAATCTTTACCTCCTCAAGTTTTTTTCTTTTTTTCCACCCCAACAGAAAGGAGACCAGGACAAATTTGTAGAAACCATATAATGTCCCTGTCATCCCTGGAAGGATGAACACCTGTTCTCTAAGCAGGATTAGAACAGATTACATTTAACTCACTTTGAGGGACACAGGGACTTAAATAGGGGAATGAGGAGACAGGGTGGTGGCCTCGAGTAGAAATGGTTAAAGGGAGACAGAGGAGCAGGGAGGGGAGAGGGGAGACTTCTCCTGCTTCATGAGGCTTAACCAGGCGCCTGGAACAAGGTGGGCAAGGTGGGTCCCAAGAAGTATGTCTGCGGCTTTGGAGGAAGGAAGGTCAGGGGGCCGCATGCTCAAAGTGGGCAAGAAGGGACCAGGCAGGAGTCACCCCGTGCAGATTGATTTAAAAACAAAACAGAAACAAAAACAAAAAGAACACCCACCCACCCAACCAACCAACCAACCAACCAAGCAAGCAAAAATCTTGGTTAACTTTCCATTCTGAAAATTTTAAATGCTTAGGGAAGTAGGAAAATTCAGGGACTCCCTGCGTGGCTGCCCCCCAGCTTCAACGGGTGTGAACGTGTGAGTTTTGTTTTACCTCAACTCCATCCACTTTGTCTTTCCATAGAATTCTGTGGCACATCCAGAGCGTCGTCGCATCCAAGGCGCCTCCCTGTGTAATGGCTAGTGCAGTGGGGGAGTGCTGTGACCCTTTTTTCGTATTGGAACTGAAGGCCTCACCCCCTGGGCCTTGTTTTGTGCTGTTGTAACAACAGTGACAAGCTGTTGTTTGTTTTTGAGACAGGGTCTTGTTGTATAGCACAGGTTGGTTCTTAACCATACCCCTCTTTTTCAGTTCCCCAAGTAGTAGGTCACAGCCATGTGGCATCTTGCCTGGCCTGGGAGGTGGCGGGTCTCTTGGGGGCATAAAACCATCTCTCCAGGCCACCTCCTGACATAGCACAGAGCCTGTGGGGGTCACAGTTGGCATGAGTAGCTGATTCTTGCTGTACTGATGTAGGTGGAACTAGGAACTCGAAGTGGTAGAACTGGGATTATAAAGGACTTCCTAATAGATTTGCTTAGGAGAAAAATCACACAAATTCACATCAGATCACACAAGTGGAATTTAACTAAGGAGCACCACCTCCGAAATACCCCAAAGATAATAAGCAGTGTGCACAAAGACTTGTTAGAGATGAGAGCAGTTTAGGATGCTAGGATATAAGTATTTACTCAGTAGGATCACTCAAACGTTAGTCTTTGATTCCCATGACAAGAGAGACAACCCTGACTTAACAACCAGCCATTAGGTTTTTCCCATCTGGAAGACATACCCCTAAAGGGCAGTTGGGGGAGGGGGTGGGTGGGAGTGTAGGGTCACAACTATTGTTAAATCCAGGTCTGACATGAAACCCTTTGTGCTCCTATCTAGAAAACCATATAATTCTGCCAGGTGGGCAAGATGACCCCGGGTAACAACTATTCAGAAAGAGAACAACACCCGGTGTACTCAAAACTGTTCTGGCAGCGTGTAATGTCTCTGCTGTGTAAGTCTCCTAGCTGCCTATGTGGCCAGACTTGCAATCTGCAGCCTCTTTTTAAGTTGCTCAAAGGGTTACCTGGGTCCAGGACCTGAGACTGAAGGATGACAGTATATGTGAAATGCATAAGCCTAGTGCGTATGTAAGCTAATGAAACCTGCTGGGAACTGACTGGGCATTAGCTGAGAGCTGGACAACCACCCTAAGAGAGTTCTTCCTTCATCGCTGCGTGTGCAGAGTGCTCCTCACTAGGAAGGCACACCGTTCTAGAACAGGGTAACAGATGCCTGCTCTTACTGTATTCTTCGTATACTCCAACTGCAGGCTGTTCTCCTGTCCTGAGTACTCTATGCTTGGGCTGCCAAATGCAACACCGACCACTCATTTAACTTTACATTTCAAAAAACAGTCATGACATTTGCATGTTCTTTACACAGCACAGGGCATACTTATGATAAGCAACTATTTGTTGTTTTCCTGACATTCACATTGAACCAGATATCTGGCCTTCATTTTTATTGCAGCTAAATCTAGTCAAGGTGTTTTCATAGAAGCCCTGTAGTGTAAAGCCATATCTGGGGTGGGAGATGCTTCTTATATGTGGCCCTCAGAGGGACCTCAATATTGACAGGCTGTAGTTAGCAAGTGAAAGATTGCAAGCACAAGTAGAATGCAGAACCTGGGCATCCTTCTAATGGAAGGTATTGACCTTGAGAATAAAGCCGTTGGCCTTCAGAATGTTGCCCATCTTGATACTGGCTCTGTAGTTCAGTTAGAACCTATGTTGTCATGTTTAGGACATAGGACAAAAGATGTAGACAACATTAAGTACGTCAGAACTGATCCAAAGTGCCCCTTCTTTGGGTGTCTGTAGCCTCCCCGAGGCTTCCTGGGATGTGTGCACAGGTTCTGCACTGCCCTAGGCCTTCGCCTCTGTGTTTGTGGCTTTGCGGGGAGGGGGGAGAGCGCTGCTCTTGCCCGCCCGCCTCTGTTCCTGGGCGCACGGAAGCCTGTGAACCTGAGACTTTATTCTCCAGGCGGGATTCGCCGGTTGCGAAGGGGCGGGGCCGGGCGGTGGAGGGCCACGTGTGCTGGAGTGAAGCAGGAAGTGACTGCGGGAGTGGAGCCCGGCGAGCGAGTGGCATCGGGGGCTGATGGAAGTGGAGAGGGGGCTGGAGAGGGCACCCTAGTGAGTCGCCTTTTCTCTCCTTCTGGCCCGGGGTGCAGCGGCCTGGAGCTTGCAAAGGGGTGCCCTATAAGGCGCAGGTCCTGGAAGAGCAGCAGGGGCTGTGACAGGTGGCAGGGGGAGGGGGGTGTTCGGGCCCCCTCTGCTCCACCCTAGGATGAGCTGGAGATGGTGATGCGAGGCTCATGAGTGCACAGCCAAGGGTCTCTTCATTCATTGTTTCATGGTGGTGTGTACAGGGGACAAGGGACCTGTGGTATCGGTGGCAGCCATTCAGAGGCCCCTCCCACCTCCACCTGTGGCAGGTCTGGGGGGAGGCTGGACAGCCGGCTGCATGCCTGACTCCTAGAGAACTTTTTCATGTTCATACTGGCGGCCCAGAGCCTGAATCTGTCTCATGGGCGTCTCTGGTAAAGTCCGGTCTGCGAGTTCTGTGCCTGCTCCCTTAAGCTCACGCCGTGCCTCGCTTTAACTAAACCAGCGTTTCGAAATGCGGAGGCAACATTTAAAAAACTGGGAAAGAGACAGAAAAGGACAAAAGGAAATTTACTGGCCTCATAGGAGCTGGCTGCTCTGTGCTGTCAGCGCGCTGTGGGCTTCGCTCAAGTTATAGGATGGGTGGAGAATGGTCCCCTGTCCTGGTCACTGGTCCAGTTTATGATGTTAATATCCAGCTCTGGAGAAAGTCTGAAGCAGACTGCCTGGCATGATTTGGAGCTGCTGAATCCTGTTCCTAAGAGCGTATTAGTCTGTTAAGTGCAGGAAATGACAGATGCCAGTCTCCGATAGAGAAGGACTCACTAAACCACTGCTGTGTAGAAGCTGGTCTGGTTTTATATGCTTAGCTGTGTGTAAGAGTTCCCCTATGGAGCTAAATAAGGTGCAGATTTGGGGATCCAGCAATTGTGGAGTGTTGCCTGCGCCCTGTGCTTTTACGTAGCTCCAACGGCTGGAGATGGAGCTCATTTGGTAGAATGCTTGCTTACCATGTACAAAGCTTTGAGTTTGATTCCCCAGTGCCACAAAACCCAGCTATTGTAGCACACTCTGGTAACCCCAGCTTTGGGAGGTGGAAGGCAGGGGGATCAGGAGTTCAAAGCCACCCTCTGCTACACAGTAAGTTCCAGGCTACATTAAAAAAACAACAACAACAACAACAACAAAAAACAAAAAAAACCCATCTAAGTAGCTCTCAAGGGGGACCAGACAACTGGCTCTCCACCACCCTTGGAGAGTAACCAGAGTTTTCAAACAGTGAGTGGAGGAAGAGGCGTGCTGGGCTCATACTGCGATAAGTGGTGGGTGGACGGGGATCCGTCTTTCGCTTCATCTCAGGAACTCAGTTATATGGTGAACTTAGAAGAGTATTTTCCTAGCCCCCTGGCCGCCATGAAGATACACAACTCCCTTTGGTTTGATTTTGCTGGTTGGCAAATGGGAATCGTTTCTTTTAACCAGTAGCTGTCAAAGACACCGTGAGGTTCTTGCGGGGGTGGGGGGTGTTTTACGCTGTGATCTGTCTCGGATAGTGAGACTTGAGAGGATGTTAGCTCCATGTCTGTTTTTGTGTGTGTTTAATGTTTTACTCGCAAGCAACTGGGAGCGATCGATCAGCGTGTTAATGCTCCAGGATCTCAGTTAAAAAAACAAACAACAAACAAACTCAAAAACAAACAAAAAAAAACCACACTCAAGTCTCTCAGTTTTTTTGTTTGTTTGTTTGTTTGGTTTGTTTTGACAAAGGATCTTACTATATGGCCCTGGTTGTCCCAAAACTCACTAAGTAGACCAGGCTAGCCTCAAACTTGCAGACATCTGTTGGCATTTGCCTCTTCAAGGGCTGGGACTAAAAGGTCCCTGCTATCAGGCCCAGCACACACCACTCTTTTGAGGTTGACTTGACTCAGGGAGGGTGGAAAAGGCTAATTTGTTTGCTTAAAAATTAAAAAAAAATTAAAAAAAAATGTGTGCAGTCACCGTCTTGAGATCCTCTGTCATGTGTGCCCAACCTGCACTCCGGTATAGAGATGAGTATAGCCCAACACACAATAGTGAACTTACTTAGACGGTGTGAGATTTGGGAAAGGGTGAATTTTAAAACTACCTCCTTGTGTGTGTGTGTGTGTGTTGGGGTGGGGGGGTGGGGGGCTTGTGCATTCCATGGTGCAAATGCAGAGGTCAGAGGAGAGCCTGTTGGTTCTTGCCCTCAGGTGGAGACCAAGCTCAGGTTGTCAGACTTGGCGGTTTTTCGTTGTTTGGTTCTTTTTTGCTTCTTGGTTGTGAGGTTCTCCAGTGTCAAATTGTCAAAAGGCTGCATATGCTTGGAATGTGACCCCATAAATGGTTTGACCTTAGACCTAGCATGGGGGCCCAGCGGGGCTCATCTGAGCCCACAGCCTTTTCTGAGTGTGGGATGTGCCCAGGGCCCTGCCCACACTCAGCCATGGCTTCCTCTAAGGGCAGCCGAGGGAACCTCTTTAGCAGCTATGCAGGCTGACTCCTGCCTGCTCAGCTCTGAGGGAGCCAAGCCAGGTGGGGTCAGGTCCAGCCCTGTGGATGCTGGAGGGCTGAAGGGGAGCTGAATGAGCCCTTTGAGTTGAGGCTCACACCTAGCTTGTATGTGTATGTGAGTGCCAGGACACATGGCCGCTTCGCAAGTGGACTTCTCTGCCTTGTAACTTTCCGTAGGCGAAGCCTGACATTTGTGATCTAGGACAGGATGGACAGGATAGGGTCTCAGTCTTGAATATAGTTAGGTCTGAGGAGGTTCTCTGGGCCCACACGAGAGAGGGCCCTTTCTTTGCTTAGTGGACTGCGGTGCCCCTTCGCCGGCAGCAGCTATGTGCAGAGCTGTTCATGGTTCTATCTCCTTGTGCCCTCTGGCTCTCCTCTCAGGGTAAGCTGGCTCCTTCTCCTTTAGCAGGTAGTTTGCTGCGGATGGCCATGCCTGCTTTCGCAAGGCTGTGGGAAAGTGTCTTCACCATTCTCAAGCAGTTACAAATTTAGGTTACGGATGTAGGCAGGCCCCTATAGAAAACAGCAAAGACGTGTGTTTGGACATGGTGTGTGTGTGTGTGTGTGTGTGTGTAGTCATGGAAGGTTTCGTCACAGATCTGGCATGAGGTGAGCCTCAGAGGAGGCTCTTGTGTTTCGAGGGCAGGAGCTGTGGAGGGAAGGCATCCCCAAAGGGGCTTATGGGAACTGAACCTCAGAGGCACAACTGTCTGGGTTGTAAAGGTGCCCTGATGAGGTAAGTTTCATGGGAGCATAGTGCCCAGACTGCATGCTGCTGGACTTTGGCTGGAGAGTCCATGGCAGTGGGAGGGTCTGGTCTGTCGGGGGAATTTATGTGTAGCCAGGAGGCTGGCTTGGGGAGCCAGGAAGGTGTGACTAGGAATCAGATGGAAGGCGTTTAGAGGGCAGTTTGATCTAGGGACCTGTTCTTTGGCAGGGTCTGAGGAGAAACGGCAGGCAGGGACAGGTGCATGAATGAGTGGGCCTCTTGGGAGGGCTTCCTGGCCTCTTTCTCCCAGTGTCCTCACGTTGCCTTTCAAAGTTACATGACTTTTAATGTCCCTGTGCTGGTACGGGTATGGTGGGGCCTGTTGCAGTGGTTTGACTTGAATGTGCAGACCACCTACTCTGCCAGAGGGCAGCTCGGGCAGTGGCTTAGGTAGGTCACATGTGTAGGTCACAATTGGGGCTCCTCAGCATCTGTCTGACCCTCTGCTCTTCTGTGCACAGCTGTATCCAACATGCTCCAAGGTTATAGCTCCGTGGTCCAGGCCTTGCTGGGGACCTTCTTCACCTGGGCAATGACAGCAGCCGGGGCAGCTCTCGTGTTCGTATTCTCCAGCGGGCAGGTGAGTCACTTCGCTTCTGGGGGTTCGCAGGGACCCTTTGGAACCTGCCCCTTGCCACACAGCGCCGGCAGCGGCCACACAGGCAGGATGTTAATGCTTCCCAACTTCCTTGTTTTCTCTGTTTCCTTACTAGGCCAGGGAACAGGCATCCATTAGTGGTACACAAGCCGAGCATTGTCTTCGCCTCACCTGCCTCTGGCACCCAGACTCAAAAAAGCAAGGGGGTGAGGGAGGAGCTATTACGCCTTCATTAACCCGCTGCCTCGTTCTGAGCTCCTGTCTAATTTCCTGCATGCCCAGAGCAGATGTACTATGCAGAACCCAAGACGATTACTTTCAGGTTGAACTTCCCTCCCTGTGGCTGTGAGCTAGACAGTTGGTTAGGGGTTGTGGGAAGGAAGAAGTCTGCTTCTCTATTACCCGAGCCCAGGGCATTTCGGTCCTCCCCGTTGGCTGAAGATTGGCAGGCTCCTCCTCCTCAATCCCCTGTACACTTCTGTCTACCCACCTCCGTCCCCACATGCCCTCCCTCCCGAATGAATACAGACAGGTCTGCTTCCTCGTGTTCTCTCTCCTGATAACATGTGAGCCCGCCCTTCCCGTGAACGCATCCTCTTTCCTGGATGAGCACTGACAGCCGCCTTGTCCATATGCATACTGAGTCTTCTCAGCTCTCCCCCCCCCCATATGTCCTCTGTGGCATCCTACAGAGAGCCCCCAGTGTCCTCAGTCACTCTCAGGCTGTATGTTCTGGCCTCACATCCTCACGAGATCTTGTGTTTCTCCCCATCTTTTCTTCCTCTGTACCCCACATCCCTGACATCCCCCATTCACCCTCTTACACACACCCTGCCTTACTCTATGCCACAAGCACAGCCTGTACCCACCTCCTATGCCTGAAATCCCCGTTCTCCTCCCACCCTGAGCTGCTCCCCGTTTCAAGCCCAGAGCCACTCATGGCTGTCTCGAAGAATGTAACCCTCGCCTTGCTCAAGGGCAGTTGTAGATGCTGCAGGAGTGGCCCATGAAGAAAGCACTTAGACCTCATTAAACACACGGATCCCTGGATCTAGAAAGGAAAACTTGTCTAGAAAGTCGGTGTCTCAGGCCCCTTGTGTTATAGACCAGTTTGGCAGGTCCTGGCTCCAGCTATACAATCCTGCCTCCCACACTGCTGCCCCCACCCTAACAGGGGGAGGGTGGTTAGCACAAATCTATCATTTGGAGACTTGGGTCTCCAACTACACAGCCAAGAATTACAGGGTACTCAAGATTTCAGTGCGTAAGACACCTAGGGAGGCCAAATGCATGGATAGGAATCGAATGGCTTTTGGCAGTAACTAGGAGGAGGAGGAGGAGGAGGAGGAGGAGGAGGAGGGAGGGAGGATGTTCAGTGGGTGTGGAGAATCCTTACATGGTAGCCTGCTGTCCCATGAGAGTGCTGAAGAGCATTATGTCGTATGTGCAGACAAGTCATTATCCACTAGGTATGATGGAAGCAAAAACATCTTTTTATCGGAATCGATACAGTCGGAAAGGTGCACATTTTATACCTCTGCAGTTTGATTATTATTTTATAAAGTCCCATGTATCTGGACCTAGATCAAGTGCCAGCTTCTCACGGTCTCTTCAGGCTCCTTCCCAGTCACCACGCCCACTCAGACTTTCACTCCATGCAAAATACTCCCACGCTGCCCGTCTCTCCCACAGTAGACATCACCCCTGTCTGGCTGCTGCTGTTAGGTTCCCTGCTCACATAGCTGCTGCTGTGCTGTGTCAGGCTGAATCCACCCTGCTCAGTTCCCAGGTTACTTAATGCTTCTGCCTGCTGTGTACATGCATGCACACACACAGGGTGTTCTCTGTGTGTGCGATGTGTGGGCATGGTTTCTCTGCCCCGTGGGATTTGGGTGTTCTCATTGGTCTGTCTGTCTTACGGTGGATGGCAATTTGTGCAGTCTCTGCTTTGGGGCTCTTGGGAACAGCGCGTGGATTTGGGGACTCCCAGAATGCATTTCTGTCATTTCTCAGCAGTGACGTGCACACTGCCGTCACTTGCTGTTAGTCCCACTACATGGCTTTCTGTGTGATGTGGCTGTGCCAGTTTGTGTCCCCACCCGTGTGATTGTGTTGCTCCAGTGTTCCTCACTAGCCCTTGGTCATTTCCATATTTTAGATCAACTACTTCCTAAGGGCATTAGGGGTGCTGGGGAAGAAAGAAGGCGTGGGTCTGTGCACCCTAAGACCCTCTCCCCCTGCCAACTTGTGGTTGACACTGGAATGGGTGTCATGTTTAAATGTGTGTCCATGTCCTCCCCCTCCTTCCCCTGTTCTTGGCCCATTCTGTTTAGGTCAGGAGGTCACCACCAGCTTAGAAGTAGGTCAGTGACCTTTGAGCCCTTTGGGCTTTATGGCAGTCTCCTTACTGATGTCACACACACCATCCTGTGGTCCTCGGAGACTGAAACATCTCCCTTTTTCATTTGCAGAGGCGGATCTTAGACGGAAGCCTGGGCTTTGCCGCAGGGGTGAGTTCACAGTGGGTGAAGTGGGTTGATTCTAATCTTTCCCTCCCTGGGGCTGGTGCCAGCCCTTCTCCATGCCCCGTCCTGATGTGCTCTCTGTAAGAGCTAACTGCTCTCATCGTTGACTGTCTTCACTCCCCAGCTTACGAGGTGCTCTCCACTCTTTCCAAGGAGAAGGGAGTGGCTCAGGACTTAGGAAATAAGATGACATCAAGACCGGACTGGCCTGATAAATGACAGGAATGTAATATCTCCTTCTTCTCTTCTCCTTGAAGGGCTTTAAAAAGGATTTATTTGTATCTTTCTTATGTGTATGTGTCGGGGGCGGGGTCTTGGGTGGTGTGTGCATCTGAGTACAGGTGCCCCCTCCACAGGTCAGCGATGTCAGACCTCACGGGAGCTGAAGTTACAAGAGGTTGTAAAGCTCCTGCTATGGGTGCTGGGACTCGAACTTGTCATTTGTAAGAATGATATGTGTGTGCTCTTGCCTGCTTCCCCATCTCTCCAGCCCCAGGAATTTTTATTTTAGGTACTTTAAAGCACACAAGAAAAAAAAATCACCTATAATCTATACCCTCACTATGTAGTACCCACCTTCGGTCATGATTGACACTTGGCAAATCTCATTTTACCTGTCTCCCTTCTGCCTTCTTGGGAACTGAGACTGTTTTATAAAAGCAAATCCCAGATCCATGTAATTTCACCTGTAAATTCAATATGTATCTCAAACTGAGTGACTTCCCGTGAAACCGTAAATCAGTATGGCAGCATTTCATCTGACAGAAGGCAAACAGCGGTTCCTCTCTGTGAGCAAACCCCCGAGCCGTGTTCATATTCCAAGGGGCCCTGCGAGATTGTTCTGCAAGAGCTGGGATCCAAAGAGAATTTGCTGGCTGTGTTCTTTAAGTCACTCAACTCTCCCCCATTGCAACTCCCCACAAGTTGGTAATTTGTTGGAGAAGCTGGGCCTTTGTTTCTAGAACGTTCCACATTCTGAGTTTGGTGGGTCCTTCTCCTGTTCTTGATCTCTGAAAACTTGAACTTGACCTAGAGGCTTAGTTCAGATTTTATCTTTCTTCAAAAATCATTAGAATGAGTCAATTGACTGTGCTCATGTGTACGTGTACATGTGCCACAGCACATGTGTAGATGTCAGAGTACCGATTGCAGGAGTTGGTTCACTACTCCCGCCATGCGTGACCTGAGGATCAGACTCTAGTTGTTAGGTTTGGAGGAAACCTTCCTCCCCTGCCTCCGCCCCCGCCCCCTCAGCAACTTTGTAAACCCGGATTTTATTTTTCAAGCGTGAGTACTTTATAGTGGTACTGTATATTCCAATTGTATGGCTGTATCAGAAGGCACAGACTGTGGGCTTTCTCTTTGAGTAGATCAGAGCGTGGTTCTTATTGCCTGTTCTTAGAGAACCTGGAGATTCCCAAGCTATAAACAGGTGCACAGGAGTTGTAGCAGAATCCATTCCTAGGCCTTCAGCTTGTGTATATTCCTCTCCATAAAACTCCTCTGCCTGAAAACATTCTGGAAGCCAGCTCTCTTTCTAGCCATCTCTAGACAGCCTTGCCTTATTTTAGCAGCAAAAACTCCTGGCAGAAGTTGAGATTTAGGGTCACATAATCCCCTTTGAAGCATGCCTCCTGTGACCTTATGGACCGCTCATAAAGCCCCATTTTTCAAATGTTCTGTTACCACCCAACTTTAAACGTACAGAGCTGTGAGGGTTACTCCATAACAACTTGGTAGGACTCTGAGCTTCCTGCCAAGCGATCCCATTAGACAAGCTGGTATGTTGTAATGTGCGAAGATCCTGAGAGCCCTTCTCCAGCCATTGTTCCAGCCTCACCTCAGGGTCCTTCACAGCACTGTTGTTAAGTGAAGGGTGAGGCCCTTAGGGTTGGCATAATGCCAGCCTCTCACCTTTTCTGTCTTTGGACTCAGCCTGGCTCTCATGGCTCCCAAGGGCTAGCGATCTCTGAAGGCTCAAGGGTATTGTGGTGGCATCTCTGTCCCCCAGCCTCCCTCTGCTCCCTGCCTGCTCTACATGTGCAAGCCTGATGGAGGATGGCCTGTTCAGCAGTTCTAACCCCTGACCTGCACTGCCAGGAGGACAGTCTATAGCGAGATGAGGGAGCGGGGCACAGTGAGAAGAGAGCCACTCAGGAATAAGACAGATTATTGTTATTATTGTTGTATTTTTCTTTCCTTTTGATTTCATGCTCAGACTTCCAGTGTGACTGTAAACAGTGTGAGGGGGGAAATGATTTGTGTCACCTTCTCCTCCACAGTGCTGGGATGCAATGGTCTTGCCCTAATGAGTGCCCAGGGTGGAGTGGCCCCTAATTGAGTGGTCATGAGACCTTCCTCTGTAGTCTCCCAAATAGTCATCCCCCTCTGCCTTAACCCAGTCCTCCCCATCTTGCTTGTACTGTACCCCGTTAGTGTGAAGGGGTAGCTTACCCCTAGCCTGCATTCCTGCTCAGCTCCCCTTTATTTCCCTGCCCTGTTTTGTAAACCTGGGCCCACTGTGCAGATTGGCTACCATATCCTTGAGAATGTGGTCCTTATTGATGAGGATGCTCCCGTTGTCCCTGTAAGGAGATGGTAAAATTGATGTGAACACAAGAGAAGTCTGAGAACACCAGAGATTGGGTATGGCTCAGTTAGAGCACATATGCAGCATGTGCAAGGCCCTGGGTTCAATCCCTACCATCTCCCCCAAAAGAAACAAACACCTAGAGATTCAGGCTATACTTTCACACGGCCCTGTGTATGTTGAGTCACCCCACCTCTGTAGGCTCTCTGTTGGAACGGGTAGATGTTTAGTAGCTTTAATGTTATTAGATCAGGTCGGTGCTCACAAGATGCTCTTTTTTAGCATGACTGGGCCGTGTTGCACCCGTCCTTCCAGCCAGTCGCTCCTCTCTCCATTCATCCAGCAGAAACCTGTTCCAGTTTACTCACTGTGTCAAGGCAGGGCGGCCAAGGGACAAGAAAACACTTCTGCCTGTCATGAAGTTGTGATTCATGGGAGGGGTGTGCCAAACAGTCTGGTGGGCTAAGTCCATCTGCTTCCTGTTCTTGTGAATGTAGACAATGCACCGGAGCAAGCCACGCCCACATGTCACGGTGCCTGTGGCTGTTTTTGCATCACTGAGCTCCAGTTGAGCCTGTGGCTCACAAAGCCAGAGCTGTCTGTTCTTTGGACTTTAAGAAAAAGTTAGCTGGTTCCTGAGGTGGTGCTGGGGGCTGGGTATTCCGAGGCCTGGTGGCGGGGTGAATAGCCGAAAAGGAAAAGACTGCTGCTCTGACCCATTGGGCCCAACTGTGGGTTCTAGAATGCTCACTGGAACGTCTAGTGTTTCTGAGCAGGTGATTTCCTGGGAAATGCTGGGTTTGTGTGGACCTTGCGAAAGACGCTTGGTCCTTTTTCCTTCCTTTGCTGATGTCCGGCGAAGCCTTCAGAGGATGGCTTTGTAGCGTAGTGTGGTGACTTATGTGGACTCTTCCACCATTTTTCATGCCACCTAGGACTCAGAGTTTCAGGGCTAGAGAGATGGTCCAGTTAAGAATGTGTGCTGCTCTCTCAAAATACCTGAGTTTGGTTCCCAACACCCACATTGGGCAGCTCCCAACTGACTATAACTCCAGCTCCAGGGAGGCAGGGTCTGACTCCTCTGGACTCCATGGGCACCTGTACTCTTTTGCTCACATCTGCACAGAGACACAGACATGCACAGAATTCAATTATAATAATAAATCTTAAAAAGGATGTCTCCAGAGATGGTCAGGGCAAAGGCTTTGGTTTTTTTTTTTTT
>NC_034603.1:80761682-80780610 GCF_900095145.1 Mus pahari | reverse complement strand
AAAAAAAAAAAAAAAAAAAAAAGAGAGTGGGGGAGCTTTCGTGGAGGTCAGAGGGCAACCTTCTACCCTGTGAGTCCCAGGGAACAAACTCAGGTTCTCAGGGTTGGTGGCAAGCACCTTTACCCACTGAACCACCTTGCTTGCCCTCACCTGGTGAGCTTTTATTGTGTCATAGTTGCAGTGCCCCTGGGCACACCCTGTACTAACTGCATCAGCCTATCTGGCTGCTGGGAGCCAGTTGAGCGTGTGCATCCCAGTGTCAAGGATTCCAGTGTCCTGGAAACCACATTCTAATGAAGGATGAGCTGGTGTTTGGAGGAGTCAAGCTCCCCTCAAAGTCTCCAGTCATTGTGAGCCTAAAGATGGAACTGTATCAATTCTTTGTGTTAGGATCTTGCCACATTTCCAGATGTGGAGGACAGGGGCCCGAACTGGCTGGGAGAAGTTAGGAAGAAGCGCTTTCTCCATGCAGCCCTGTCTGCTGAAGGACGTAGCATCCATGGTGGACCTGCTAGATGACTGGCTCCCAACCCTGGTCGATCTAGCCTGACAAAGCAGGCAGCTGCCATACTCCTGGCTCATTTCCAGCCGATCAGGCGCTATTGGCCAGCCACCAGTCAGGAACACAGGCTCTCTCGCTTAGTTGGCTCTTGCAAAAGAAAGAACAGGAGGCAGGAGCTTGGGGAGCTCAAGCTTGGGGTGAACTCCCCACCTGATGGCTGAGTGCTCATTGGATTACATAGCGCGTGTGAAATATCACAGGACTGGTGGGGACTCGCGGGAGTCATCTCTGGCTGGCATCAGACAGGGCAAGCTTCACTGAATCCAGACAGATGGTGGGAGCAGAGATTGTTCCCCAAGACTTCTGTGAAGCAGGATTTCATTTTTTTAAGAACCTGATTGAATGTTTAGCTGGCTCGGAATAAGCTTATCTGATCTTTGTACCTTCTCCAGCGTTTGAGTAGTCAGGGTTAGCTGGCATTGTCTCTCCTAGGCATTTTCATACCAGTCCTGTTCAGAAGCATAATGTTAAATGTCAGTTCTCTTGAAAGATGTTCTTAAGTGACTGCACAGGTTCCGAGTCCAGATCGGCTCACTTCTGTCCTTTTAGACTCTGCATGTCAGGGCCAAATCTCTACATGTCCTTAAGACAAGTGCTCTGTGAAAGGACTGCCGCTCCTCCACACAGAATCACTTTTTAGCATTCAGTCACACACAAGAGGGAGACGAGCCAGTAATCTGTGCCTTGTAAGAGGCCGGGAGACAGTCATTTACCAGGCAGTCAAACGTGTTCAGTTTGCAAAATAGCAGTTGGTTTTGTTCCTTGGAGTGTGGAAGCAAGCCGAAACAAAGTTGTCCAAGATAATCAGCCCCTCACTGAGTGAGAGTAGCCACTGTGTGTCGGGCATTATGGGAGAGTAAGCAAAGAAGTGATACATGGTAGCTAAGCTCTGCTAGGGCCTTAGGGTCTGTCCGGACAGAAATCACTTTTACCTGTGGTGAAACAGGTGCCAGCTTAGTATGTGGTAGCTATTGAGATGATGAGCAAAAGGTACTGGAGTCCAGAGACAGGAGGTTCCCTCCAGTTGGGGAACTAGAGAGGGCTTTGTGGGTGGGTGAAGGTCAGATGGGGAGGTAGGCTAGGTTCTGGCTGGGATGATGCAGGCAGAGGGCAAGGCAACGAATTATAGGCATGAACGGCACAGACTTGGTGAATGGAAAATCCAGTGGCGAGAGGACCAGGAGATGGAACAGTTGGATGCAAGCTTGCTGTGCAGGAAGTTTGATCCCCTGCCCTCATGTAAAAAGCTGGGTGTGGCATGCATGCCTGTAATCTCTGTGCTGCGGGGGGTAGGGGGGGGGGCGGGGGGGCTGAGCTTCAGATCCTAGTGAGAGTCGCACTGAATGGAGGGGCCTGGAGAGATGGCTCAGTGGCCAGGCACACCTGCTGCTCTTTCAGAGAACAGGAGTCCAGTTCCTAGCATGTACATGGTGACCCATGGAGACCAAGTGTGACTCCAGCTCAAGGGGATCTGGTGCTCCCTTCTGTCTGTCCTTCATGGCCACTGCACTCATGTGCACATAAACATATACAGATGCACAAACATACACATAAAGAATACAATAAACCTTATAAAAACCCCAAATGGATGGCTCCTGAGGAAAATAACCAAGATTGATATCCAGTCTTCACATACATGTGTATACATGTATGTGTATACATGTACATACATACCTCTATCTATCTATCTATCTATCTATCTATCTATCTATCTATCTATCTATCTATCTATCCATCCATCCATCTATCTATCTATCTATCTATCTATCTATCTATCGAGGGAGGGAGGGAGGGAGGGAGGGAGGGAGAGAGAGAGAGAGAGAGAGAGAGAGAGAGAGAGAGAGAGAGAGAGGTTGACTGTGGAATAGCTGGCTGAGACCCAGATACATACACTTTGAGGCACTGTGGTTCTTTCTTTAGGTAGATGTGGGGGGAGTCCCTAGAGGCTTGGGGGATGGGCAGAAGAGCAGAGCCGTGTTTGGGTAGCATGCAAGGGAAGTGCAAAGCCAAGGGGAGCATTACAGAAAGATAAAAACTAGAGCTTGAATAGCCCGAGGCTGAGGAGTCAGGAGTGAGATCCAAGGGTGGTCCTTCCCTTAGGCTCAGAGGGCTGATTGGCAGGTGTCTGAAGGTGAAGGAGGCCAAAGAGGTCGTGTGTCTGGTGCCACCTTTTCTGGGGGGGCTGGCATCACTATCTGGCTCCTGGGAGGAGGGGGATCTTACCAGAATGGGGAGGGGCTCCTTTAGGCTTACAAGAGGGCTTTTTTTCCCTGGCCTTTCTCTTGGAGTGAGTTTGTATTTTGGAATCTGGATGTGTTGGGGTGGTCTCCATGGCAACCAGACACCTACAGTTTGCAGTGCTGATGGTGATGCATTGTAGTCCCCACCCCACCCCCACACTGTTAGGATTAGATTTGACCCAGGTCTGAGGCTCAGAAAAGCGACCTGAACCAGAAAGTTTCCTTTTCTGCAGAAGTGTGTCGACGGATGGGAAAAGTGGGTCCACGAGTCAGCTGGAGTCGGGGTCTAATTCTTCACTGCTTTTCCCCGACAGGTACTCTTTTTCCTTTCTGCTCCAAAGTGGCTGCATGAGCTCTGGTCATCACATTTGTCTCCCAGGCAATGGGATGGGGAAGGGAGCCTCCCCTGTAAGCCCAGAATAACAGCTGTCCTTGAATTTCACTGACCAGGACTTGTTCATGTGATCAAACCCAACTGCAAAGACAGTTAGGAGACATGGTCCTTTAGCAAGTCAGCCACATGTCTAGGTAAACACTGGGGTTCTGTTACTGCAGGTTGGCAGAGAACAGAAGGTGGGGTGGGCCATGCACATGCTCCGTCTCAGGGCCTAGTATGGAGAGAGCGTTGAGCCTTGGTGTTCTTCCTGGTTTAGCCTTCTCTGTGTGCATTTTATGCCCAAGTTAGTTTTCCATTGCTGTGATGAAATGTCACGACCAGAAACAACTTGGGGAGGAAAGGGTTTATTTTGTCTTACATTTGGAGGTAGCAGCCCATCACTGAGTGACGTCAGGGTAGGGACAAAGGGGAACTCTGCTTATTGTCCTGATTCTCATGCCTTGCTCAGCCCACTTTCTTATACTACCCAGGACCACCTGCCAGGGGTGGCACCACCCGCAGTGAGCTGAATCCTTCCGCATCAATCATCCATCAAGAAAACGCCCATCAGGTTTGTCCCAGGCCCATCTGGGCTGGGCATTTTCTCAACTGAGGGTCCCTCTTCTCAAAGGACTCTAGCCCGTGTTGAGTTGACATAAAACTATCCAGCATATTTTATATGTCGCTTTCTCTACAAGTCATGCTATGCATCCAGTAATGAGTTTCTTTCTAAATGGTTGAATATAATGTGGGAAACAGATAAAGGAGTGCTCCACAGAGCGCATGATGAAACAAACCCTTTGCTCTCTGTACCAGCCAGAGAGGAACAAGTCATAGTAATGCTAATTCAGGCTGGCATAAGGGTTGGACGCGTGCATTACAACTCTTGTGTGTATATGCTTATGTGTACATGCACATGAGTGTGTTTGTGTGTGCACGCACACATGTATGTGTGCACTCGAGGGGCAGAGGGCAGTGCTAACTGCCATTTCTTAAGTGGCATCCCTGTTGGACCTGCTAGTACACTAGGCTGGTGGATCTGCCCATCTCCACCTCCTAGGTGCTAAAGTTACATGTGCATACTATCATGCCCAGCATTTTTATGTCCTCATGTTTGCAAAGTAAGGGCTTTATGGACTGAGCCATCTTCTGAGCCCTTCAGGCATTACCACTCTCCAGGAATCGACCTGTGGGTCAGACAGGAGCATTCAGATACCTGGCTGGCATTTTCCCATGAGGCTCCATTATCAAGTAGTCCGGAAAGGTGCTTTCTTCTGTGACCTTGTCACTGACTTTCACGGTTTGGTGTAACTTGGCATCCTTCAAGACTGCTCCTCTTGGCTAGGAGATCAGGATGCAATAGACCTGGCATAACCCCGTGTTGCTTTCTCCTGGCTTCCCTCATCCCCTGATTAGAATAAAATGCAAAGACAAATCCCGACTGAAGGAGAGGACAAGTGGTCCTGCCAAAGTAAGATGAATGTTGGTGGCTGAAGTAGGTATGGTGAGGAGGGATGGGTGACCTTAGGCGGATCACCCAAACACACAGCTGTGATGATGATGGACAGCTGACAGGAGGTGGATCACCCAAACACAGCTCAGCCCATACCCTGCAACTCACAGAGGATGTGCCTGTGACATTCTGTTGACATGCCTCACATGCTTCAGCACACAGCCAAGACCCCCATGTTCTTAGAGTATAGTTAGGCACCACCATAATATATAGTGGTTAAGTCAAGGACAACTTACTATTTATTATGCTATCCAGGGTGGCTGCACTCAGGCGGGTGGCTCTCCTGCTGGCCTGGCCTCACTCTGTAGCTCACACGTCGGCTGTCAGTAGCTCCTGTAGACCATGAGTGGACAAGAGTGTCACTTGCAGGTCTGTGGCTCCGACGCTGTTGCTTTCTCTCTTCTCTGTATGTCCAGTCTTGGCTCAGGAGTCTCCCCCAGGGTTTCTTACCATGGTGAGGGAGGGTAGCAAGGGGCTGGGCAAGGAGCTGAGGGGTCTTTGGAGACCCAGACTTGGAGCCCAGAGCACCTTAACTCACCTTTCCTTGACCAAAGCAAGTCAAGTCAAGGCCTACTTATACCCAAGGTTTAGAAAATCAGGTTCTTTCACAGGGAGGGGGCCTGTGAGACACAGGGACTTAGATGGCTAGCGTTAATTAATTTGAGACAACCTAGAACCAGAGTTGCCCTGTGGGCGTGTCTATGTCTGAGTATCTTAATTAAGTTAGTCGATGGAGGAAGGCCACTGTGAGTGGAGCCATTTCCTAGGCAGGAGTTTCTGAACTGTGTGGAAGGAGATAAACAAGCTGAGCACATGCAAGCGAACGAGGGAGCAAGCAAGGGAGAATGTATGCATGCATGCATGCATTTCCCTCTGCTCTTGACTGCATGTGACGTGACTGGTGTCATGATTAAAAATAGATTTAATTTTATTTATGTTATGTATGTGAGTACACTGTAGCTGTCTTCAGACACACCAGAAGAGAGCATCAGATCCCATGACAGATGGTTGTGAGTCACCAGGTGGTTGCTGAGGATTGAACTCATGACCTCTGGAAGAGCATTCGGTGCTCTTAACTGCTGAGTCATCTCTCCAGCCCCTTAGTCATGTTATGAGTGTTTTATGAGCATGGACGTATGTGTATCAAGTGGGTGCTAGGTGCCCATGGTAGTCAAAAGAGGTCATTGGATTCCCAGAAGTTGGAGTTACAGATAGTTGTAAACCAAAACTTGGGGGTTGGGGACAGAGCCCAGCTTCTCTGTAAGAGTAACAAGTGATCCCAACCTCTGAGCCATCTCTCCAGCCTGTGACTAGGGTTTTGAAGGTATTGCCTTGATTTCCGCGCAATAAAGGCTGTAACTTAAGAATTCTGAGACTAAACTCACCCCATCCTTCCCACGTTTCTTTTTGTCAGGGTATTTTATCATAGGAATAGAAATGGCTCTGGGATAGAGACCCAGCAGTCTATACCTCCCCTTGCTGGGTCCCCACACTTGGGCCCCTGCCTCACCATCTCCAGCTTGCCTCCAAGGTCTGTGCACTGGCTTTCCCTTGGTGAGAACAAGAGTAGCCTTCTTAGCGTCCCCTCACTCTTCTCCTGTGAACATGCAGGGACCTGAGCTCTGTCTGTAGGCTGCAGAGGAGCTAAGCCTCAAGGACTCAGGTCTGTTTGGGTGTTTATATTCATTAAGGGGAAGTGCTCGGGTTGCACTCTTGTGGTGCTAGCAGCCCATGTGGCAGTAGTAGCCTGTGTGTAGTTCGTGAACAAGCCCTGATTGTTCTGGTTACCGCCAGTACGTGGTAGACAGGAAGGATCTAGCCTCTGGCTTGTAACCAAGCTGTTTACAATCCTTACCATTAAGGAGACAGGCCCTTTAACATCCAGGAGGCAGAACTCTTCCGTTTCCTAGCTTGTGCCCCTGGCGAGGTTAGGTTAGATCCAGCCCTGACTGTTTAATGTTCCCATTGCCTTCCAGAGACAAGACAGCACAAAATACCAGGGAGGCGAGGGTGTTCATCGCTGGGGGCTGCAAGCTGCTCTTTGCTGCTGCCGGAGGGAGGAGCCCACATCACCGGCTGCGTGCTTACCTGCGCATCTATGCCCTTTTTTCTTGACTCTCTTCTGCCCTGGCATTTCTTTGGTAACCTCTACTCTGTGTCTGAAGCTCTGCTCCTGCCCCCCATGAAGAAATCACCCACGACAGCCCCAGAGCTAAGTGAATTAGCTCTCTGGGAGGGCGGACAAAACCGGATATCTGCTAAGTTTCATAAATAAGACGAAAACAGATTAGCGCTGCATTTAAGATAAGGAAGAGGCACAGCCATGACTGAGGCATACTTTAAATAGGTTCTGAGCTTGAATTTGCCCAGATTTCTGTGGGGTGCAAGTGTCCCCGCAAGGAACACTGGTACCTTTGGGGCTCCTGTGACCCTGTGTTGTCAGGCGACATTGTTTCCTTATATTTTTCAAAGCACATTCTCACCCACGACCCCCAACTCTTGCAGTGACTGAACAGCGGTAGACTTTATCTGTCATTTACATCTGGTAGATGAAGACTGGACGGACCCAGTGCTAGGCTCTTTCATCTGCTCTGTTCATGGGATGCTCAGGACAGTTTGGGAAGAAAGAGGCTCTACAGGTCCTTCTGGTCCCTGAAGTGTGTGTCTTAAAGGACAGCACTGCACAGCTCTCTCCCTGTGAACTTGTAAATCATCCATCCATTGGACAACTCTTCATTGGCAACACTAGAGTTGGAACTTGTACACGCTGTATGCGCTAGGCCAGCATTCTACCACTGACCTGTGTTCACAGCCCTTTTTCTACTGTGTCACTTAGGTTACTTAGGTTGGTATTGAACTCATGAGTAAGCCTCTGGGTATTGGGATTATAGGCATGCGCCACCATACCTGGTTTATGCAGTTCTGGGACTTGAACTGGGGCTTCATGAGAGCTAGGTTAAGGCTCTACCATCTGATAGCTCCAGCTCTCATTTTTGTCTTTCGAGACAGTCTTATATGGTTCAGATTGACTTCAAACTCACTCCTTGGTCTTGGGCTGGTGTTGAACTTCTGGCTCTCCTTCCACTGTCTCCTGGGTGCTGGGACGATAGGTATGAGCCTACATCCTACACACCTGGCTCACAGAATATTCTGAAGTAAGTGTGGGGCTCAGGTGTCACCGTTGCTGGAGAGTTTTTCTTTTTCTTTGTTCTTTTTTGGTGCTTGATTGCAGGCTTAGCCCTGCTTCTCCCGATTCTTATGCATGCCAGAGCATCAATCTACGATCTCAGAGCAGGCACTGAGAAACCGTCTCTACCAAGGCTTTAAGGGAATCACAGAGGTGACTCTCCCAATGAAGGAAGAAAGTAATTGAATGCAGACTCATTACTCCTCTGAAGACCTTTGAACATCTACCCATGATTTAATTCTGATGAGCATTTCAGGATGCAGCCAGGCCAGGAAATGTCTCAGATGGTTGGCCGGAGCCGGGTGAGCTCAGGAGAGGTGCAGTGGGGCCCAGGGTGGAGCCTTCCATCAGTCGGGCAGATGCTCTGGTATCAGAAAGGACTCCAGTCACCTGGCTTGGTGAACTCATGGAGATCCGCTTGCTTCTGCTCCTGAGTGCTGGGATTAAAGGCATTGCCACCATACCTGGCATAAGCACACCAATTTTAATGAGTGGCTTGCTAGACGTTGAAGTTATTTTCGTGTTTTTGAATGTTCCCCCTGACCTCTTTAAATTCAAAGACTAGACGTATATCCAGGATGCTAATAAGAGGCCTATAGAGCAAAGGACACAGGCTCTCCTCCCACTCAGTCCCTCCTCTCCGGGAGGAACCACTTATGTTGGTTTCTTGAGAAACTTTCTCCTCCCATTTCTAGATGGATTTACAGTTCCTGGGTTTAGAAGCTGGGTCCCTTCCACCTCTTACCCTCTTGCAGCCTCCGGTTCGTTGGTTAGTTGCCTGGTGGGCCTCTCTCACCTTCCTCCTCCCTCTGTGTCAGCCGTGGCTCTTTCCTTTCATCAGCCTTGACTCCAGCAATAGAGGAAACGCCCTCCCGTAGATGTGTTCAGAACACATTGGCATTGTCTCTATAAAATGCTTGTATTTTTTCAGTGCCAAGAAGACAATGTGGCTCACCGTCACATTCTGACCTCTTGGACACGAGTCCAGGTTTTCCTTTCCACAGACTGACATTTCGAGTTCTCTAGTTTCCGCCAGAGGTCTGCCTTCTTCCTGCTTGGTTGCTGTGGTCTCCTTTAGCAATGCTGGGAATTCAGCCTGAAACACGATCTCCCATTGGTTAGATGGTGCCAGTGTTCAGCATGGCCAGGATTCCTCGTGCCCACTGTGGTCAGGTAGCACATGCTCGCCCACTGTGGTCAGGTAGCACATGCTTGCCCACTGTGGTCAGGTAGCACATGCTCGCCCACTGTGTCCCTCCTACTTGAGGGAGCTGGGGACTGTTTCCACAGTCTTGGGGATGACAGAAAGCCATTTATCCTCAGCCCTGTGTGGTTCTCAGTTTCTCCCTAAGCCTGGCAGTGTGGCTTTCCCTCCTGCTTCTTAGACTACAGGCAAGGTTGGGCCCCTGCTGTGTTCCTTGGTAACCCCCCTGGGGAGCAATTTCTTTGGTTGGGAGTTGCTGCTTTATGCCCTTCTCCAGCTTGCACTAAGTGTGTTGTGCGAGTATGTGCAGGCGCATGCAGAGCATCAGCCTCAGGTATTATCCCTGGTGCCATCCACTTGTTTTGTGAGTCAGGGTCTCTAGCTATCCTGATTTAGCTGCACTGACCAGCCAGCCAGTCTCCATCCACCCCCTCCTTAGTGTTGGGGTTGCAAGTGTGCACCACCACACCTGGTCGTTTTTAAGCTTGGATTCTTGGTATTGAAGTCCGGTATCATGCTCATGTGTCGGTGCTTTACCAACTAATCTGTCTTCCCTGCTCCAGTTTGTAGTTTAGTTTACTTTTTAATTTTTGTATTTTATTTGTGTGTATGTGTGCATGGGTGTGTGTATGCATATGTATGCATAGGTATGTATGTGCACGCATGTGTGCATGGATATCTATCTGTATGTGTGTACGTATGTATGTGTGCGCATGTGTGCATGCATGCATGCATGTATATGTTTATTGCATATGTGTGTGTGTGTGTGTGTGTGTGTGTGCATATGTGTGTGCATATGTGTGAATGTGCATGACTTGCTTGTAGAGGCCAGAAGACAATTTGAAGAAGTCATCTCTCTCATTCCATATGTAGGGCCTGGTCCAGTGGCTTCAGTGCACGGTGACTGCTGGCTCTGCCCCTGCACTGCCCCGAGGCTTCTTTTCTCAGTTAAGGGTACCACAGTTTTCAGGATGGTTAAATATGGCTTAAAATCCTGTTACTCTATGCTGCTTTCTGCCTTGGCCCTCCCGCTGCCTGGCCATATTTGCCTTTGGGGGTTGGGGATGAGGTGGTGCTGAATCAATGGCTCAGACTCCGGGAGCAGGTGAGAACTCATGATGAAACCACAGCGAGTTCACAGGAACAGTGCCCACTGCTGCAAGCTCATTTATTAATCCTCAGGTACCGCCCTTTATCCCTCCACCCATGTCCCATTGGCCCCAAGCAAGCTTGTCTTCCAAGTGGCACTTTCCGGTTGGCTGCCATTGTCTGTGTCCCCAATCTTTTGGCTCCCAGGCAGTCTTCAGTTAGTTCCGTACACGGAGGAAGTTGCCTCCACGGCTGTGCAGCCCCTGACGTTCCATGAGGAAGCTGCCATTGCTTTGTCAGTGAGGCCTGCTGTTCCTCCTGCAACTTTACATAGGTATAGAGTGGAAGGCTTTGGTTCAACCTCTTGTCTCAGGTCACCGGCTGTTGTAACAGTGCGAATAGAGGTGTAGCAACATATAATACCTGATGTGCCTGGGCCCGCTCTTTTGTTGAACATTTTACATGGACAAACTCAGTAATCCTTCTTGTACCAACCCTTGGAGAGATCACCTTCTGGGAAGAAGGCAGAGCACACAGAGGGAATGGTATAGTTCCTTATAAACTTCCAAGCCTGCCCCAAGTGACACAGTTCCCTCAACAAGACCACACCTCCTAATCCTTCCCAAACGGTTGCAGCAACCGCTTTACAAATAGTTTGTAAGAGTTTCAGTTGTGAGCTGCCGTGTAAGTGCTGGGAATTGAACCTGAGTCCTCTGGGAGAGCATTTGGTGCTCTTAAATGCTGAGCCATCTCTCTAGCCCCAGCTCTTGAGTTTTTAGCCAGAATACCAGAGCACATGACTACCTGCCACTGGCAGATGCCAATGAGCAGAGACAGGAATTGAATCGTAAAACTGTGCTTCATTCAGAGAGCCAGAAATCTGAGAAGACAATGCACTGTATCTTAGAAACCCTGTCTTCCACATCATGTCCATCTGGCACATTCTTTAGGGAAAGGCAGGGAATGGGGCTGTTCGTTGGTCAGCTGTCCTGAAGCTCTGAATTGCCCCTCTGGTTAGAAGCTCAGCATGGTTTTAGAATGATCCCTCATGCTCTTCACTCATGTTCTGGATGTCCGAACTCAGGTGATGCTTGAGACAGGGGGATTCTAATTAACGTCTTCTGCTATCAACATTGTATTTCAGACTGGCCAGGTTGGTTTGGGAATAACTCAGAACAAACACGCCATGAACAATGCTTATAGGCGGACCCCCCTTCTCACATGCGTGCATTAATTCTTTTTAAGAGTGTGGAGTTCCAGAGTGTCTTTATAATACGGAATGTGAAAGTGTTCCTATCCCGGCCCATACCCTTCCTCCTGGCCCCTACCAGTTTCAGTGCATTGTGGGAGAAAGGCTTCACATGGAACAGCTCCGTTCATGGCCATTGTAGCATATGACAAGAGGATGTTCACATCATGGTGGACCAGAAGATAGAGAGCAAGACAGGAAATAGGCTGTGTTAACATATCCCCAAGAACCCACTCTCCAGTGAGCTACTTCTATTTGGGCTATACCTCTCAGGTTTCTAGAACCTTCCAAATTAGCACTACCAGGTCCAGACCAAGTATTTAAAACATTTGGGTATTCCATATTCCAACCACAGCGTTGTGTTTTTCCAAGTGGTGGAATGATCTGCGAGTCTGTTTGGAAGGGGAGGAGTCTGTTTGGAAGGGGGAGGAGTCTGCATCTTTTCTTCTTGCCCTTTAAGGGCCTGTCCCCGAGTCCTAGTGCCAGTAATAGCTGAGAGAGGCACAAAACCTCACCTGAGGGAGATGAGTAACTTTGGGAGAAGCTCATTCCTAGATCTCTGGGTTTTCTCTCAATGGAGCCAGGCAGCTCACCCCGCTCCTCTCGTTCCAGTGTGGGCAGAGCTGCTTCCTAGCCACCAGATCGGGCAGATTGGCTCAGCGTGAGTGAGTGGTAGTGTTGGGACGGGGAAGCCCGGCCAGCTGGTGCAATTGTCCATCACCAAGCCCCCAGCGAGAGGTGCTGATGGATTGGTGGCTGGCTGCCATGGGAGGCTGCTGAGGGCAATGTGTTCACACCCTTCTGGCGGGCAGCTGGTGAAAAGGTTTGGTGAGCACACGCTCCCCTCCGCCAGCACCCTCGCTTTTTTTTTTCTTTTGTCTTCATGGATTTAACAGTTTTGGTGATCTAAGTGGTTGATTCTTCTGGGAGTAGTTTTTTCCTCTTAAGCAGTCTGGGTCCGCCCTGAAAGAGATGAGGTAATAAATATGCTTGTCTGTCTTTCAATCCCAGTAATAGATTTGTGGGAAAGGAGCGTTGAAATCAAACAAAGAAACTCAGTCTTGGGACTGAGGGTTGTTTGACATTGCCAGTCAGGTATTTGCCACATAAGCATGTGGACTTGGGTTTGGATTCCCGGGATCTATGTACGGGGCAGGCAGGGCAGCATGTTCCTGTACTCTCAGTGCTAGGGAAGCAGAAACAGAAGGGTAGGTCTCTGGGGCGCACCGACCAGCCAAACTGGTGGAAGTGAGGTTCAGCGAGAGACCTTGTCTCAAGCAAACAATGTGGAGAACAAATGAGGAAGTCACCCTGTGTTGACCTCTGGCCTACACACATACATACATGCACACACACACACACACACACACACACACACACACACACATGTAAACTCACACCACTAAGTATCATTTGATGCTGTGATGTGATCTCCCTTAGGGAGTCGCTTAGGCCAAAGCTCATAGGCGCTCCAGTTTAGGTGGGCACCGCACGTGGGACCTGCTTGTAAGCAGTTGAATTGTAATTAGAGCTTAGATTTAGAACGAGACCAGGCTCAGGGGCTAACTGCTTTTTAGCTCTGCTTCCACAGTGCAGTGGGAGTCAGTATTACATCAGACTGGATGTTCGAAGCCCAGATATGTCTTGGGTGATGATGTTTGCTTTAAGAAACTTATTTCCTGAAATTTCATCAGTGATGATCTATGGCAGTTGGTTAGGTGCTGGAAGGCCCCTTTGGGTCTAGTCTTTGGTACTCAAGTATTTCATGAGAGCTTGGCTCTCGGCTCTGGGCCCAGACCTTGCCAGGCACTTGGGGATTACAGTGGTGACTCAAGCCTATTGCACAGGGACCATTTCAGGGTAGACTCTAGAACCCATATACCAAGCATAGGTATCTACTATGTTCTCATGAGCTGGCTTCCTTCCAAAGGAATGGTGCACACTTCCTTCAGAAGAATTAGAAATAGACATAACTTATAGCATTCCTAGATCCAATAAAGCTATTTTTTTTTTAAAGAAATTGAATAGAAATATTGTGACTTTATTTGTATTGCCCTCTATTGGAATCAATCTAAAGGTCTTATTACAGCTGAGTAGAATCACAAATTGAGGCCTAGCCATATAAAACCATGCATAAATAAAAACAATAAGGTACTTGCACATACAGTATGATTGGATATCTCAATAATGATGAAGGGAGACAAATGTAGAAGAAAACGGATCTGAGCTAGAATGAAGGCTCAGTGGTTAGGAGCACCAGCTGTTCTTCCAGAGGACCTGGATTCAGTTCCCAGCACCCACATGGTGGCTTACAACCATCGGTAACTAGTTCCAGGGGATCAGATGTTCTCTCTGGCCTCAGCAGCCACCTACACTTAGGTGGTGCAGGACCACACATATACACATAAACTAAATACATAAACATAAAAAAGAAAGCAAACATGATTTCATCCACTTAAAACACCACAAATGGCCAGTGAGTTGACAGAAGGACAATGAGTCACTGGCTGTGGCGTGAGAAGACAGGGAATTGACAATCAGGAGGCCATGTGACTCTGGCAGTGGCAAGCATATATGCTACTGTGATCACAAGGTCTTGAGTTTAAACCTATTCAGAAACAGCGGCCCTCAACCCGTGGGTCTCAACCCCTCTGGGGTTTGAATGGGCCTTTCACAGGGGTCAAGTATTGGTTATCTTGTGTATCATGTATTTATGTTACAATTTATAATAGTGGCAAAATTACAGTTATGAAGTAGTCACAAAAATAACTTTATGGTTGTGGGGGTCACCACAACATGAAGAACTATATTAAAGGGTCGCAGTGTCAGGAAGGTTGAGAACCACTGTAAAAAGTCACATTTTATTCTTCAAACATGTCCGGTTTCTATGGTCATCCGTTTCCCTTGAGAAACTGTATTTAGCAATACACATGTCAGCTCAAGCCCAGCCCGCCCCAGCCTTTGGCAAGGGCCGTCCTACCTGACTGGAACTGAAGCCCCACGGCGTTGACAACTGGGTAGGGGAGATGGCTGAGTGGGTAAGGCCTTTGCCACGCAACCATGAAGACCAGTTCACATCCCCAGAAACACATAAAGCTTGACATGCTAGCACACACACGTGTAATGCCAGTACTTTCATGATAAATGAGACATGGAGACAGGAGAATCCCTAAGAGAGTGTGGGCCAGCTCACCTGTCACACTCAGCAGTGAACAGTAAATGAGGAAGAAGGTGAAGACTGACACTTTGGAATGTCCTTTCACTTCTATAAGTGGGGTGTAGCATATGTATACCCCCCCCACACATATGCACACACGCATGCATGCACGCACGCACAGGAAACATCAAAGTTGTTTCTTTGTGAGTCACCAAAAACATTGTTCTAAACTGGAATTTTCTTTTCCTTTGCAGCCATAGACTCAAATCAAGGAGGCCCAGAGACCATGCACATGCAGCAAAGCCTTTAGATTTTCTGAGGCTGACTGTAGCCTTGAGAGAGACTTGAGTACACAGACCCCGAGTGCATTCGGACCGTCACCCTCCAGGCTCTTGGTGACAGAACCACAGTGTCCGTGTAGGTGATTTTCTCTGTAGCACCTCACTTCTGACTCCCCTCCAGCTAGCTGTTACGTTATATCAGGTGGCTGGGGACTTCTGCCAGGAAAGGGATGAAGAACCCAGAGGCGTGTCACTGAGCACGTTGGGGTGACCTCTCTACGCTTACAGACTGGTGGGTGTGAGTGGCCTCGTGTCCAGGGACTGACAGTGACACACATCAGGCTAAGGATTTGGGGAGGTTAGGGAGTGGAGGCCAGATCTCTGTACACATCTGCCTCTCAGAGGACACTCCAGGGTGGCAATGATGTGTGACAATCGCACACACCTGTATACACTTCCCCAAGTGAGCCGGAGAAGATCCATATTTCCTCCCAGGGAGTTCTTGTTCCCTGAGTCACTTTCATGCTGATATAGAAAACTTCTGGAAGTTTGGTGTTGTGTATTCTTGAGCTTAAGTGACATCAGGTACTATACACACACACACACACACACACACACACACACACACACACACACAATGCGTGCGCTGTCTTCTTTCAATCAACATAGCAGTTTTGAGGTTCCTCCACCTCCATGGCTGTAACACTTGCAATTTACTCCCTTTTATTACGTATTTAAAGCCGAATACTTTGATTTTATGTATATGGGAGTTTTTCTTGCATGTATGACTTTGTACTGCATGCATGCCTGGTGCTGGCAAAGGCCCGAGGAAGGGGTTGGATCTCCTGGAACTGGAGTTACAGATGTTTGTGAGCTGCCATGCGGGTGTTGGGGAACTGAATCTGCTTCTCCTGGAAGAGTAGCAGTGCCCTTCATCACTGAACTATCTAGGTAGTGCCTATGATCTTTTATTTGTTTTTAAAAATGTGAAATGTGATATCCTGGGTTACATAGGTCTTTTTCATGCAAGTAATAATATACTTTCAACTTTTAGCCAGTTCCCCCTTATTTGTTTGTTTGTTTATTCTTTTGAGACATGGGTGTCTTAGTCAGGGTTGCTGTTATTGTGATAAAGCACCATGACCAAAGCATCATGGGGAGGAAAGGGTTTATTCAGCTTGCCCTTCCACATTGCTGTCTATCATCAAAAGAAGTCAGGACAGGAACTCAAGCAGGGCAGGAATGTGGAGGCAGGAGCTGATGCAGAGGTCATGGGGGGTGCGGTTTACTGGCTTGCTCAGCCTGCTTTCTGAAAGAACCCAGGACCCACCCACAATGGGCTGCCCCCTCCCTACATCAATCACCAATTAAGACAAATGCTCTATAGTCAAATTTTATGGAGGCACTTTCTCAGTTGAAGTTCTTTCCCTTCAGATAACTCTAACTTGTGCCAAGTTGACACAAAACCAACTTGCACACATGATCTCCTGCAGCACAGGCTGGCCTTTACTCGCTGTGGCACTTGAAGATGACATTGAATGTTTGATCCCTCTGCCTCTACCTCCGGATTGCTGAGCTGACAAACCACGCACCGTGATGTGTGTTTCCTGGGGGGGGGGTAGGGGGGGCTGCCGATGGAGTTCTTAATGTGTGCTGTGCACATGGCCTGCCAACTGTGCTACACTCCCAACTCCTTCTCAGTCTTTTAAAACACCATAATATTTTCATTTCTTTGACAATTTCATACATGTATACAATGCATTTTGACCACATCCACCCCACTCCTCCCAGTCAATTCTTGGCAGCCATTTTTGCTGGCTCTCTTTCTCCACTTGACTTCTGCACATCAGATGAGTCAGGTTCCAGCCTTAGGACTACTCTGCGCCGTGCCTGATGTCCCGGAGCTGTTTTGTTGGTAAGGGGCATCTTCTCTCCTAAAGGCACTATGATGTGTCTTCCATTTCACTGTTGATGGCCATCAGGGATGGTTCCAGTTTGGAGCTCCCAGGAGTCAGGCTGCTGGGAGCATTCTCATATAAGAATTGTGTGGTGTGTGGATGTGTACTGCACTGTGTGTAACTGGCGGGGAGAGGATTTCCTGGAATGCATTGTAGATGTCCCTCCTGTGGATGTGATGAACCCTCTTCTGTAGCTTGGAACCTGTAAGGCAAGCTCTGGCTGTCTCTGGCAGAGATGGGCATGCTGAGTGGGCACGGCTAAGAAACATTAGCCGTGACAGTGAACAACCGTAACTGCATGAAGTTGACCCTCTCCGAGGGATTTGTGGATCATATCACCTCACATAGATTGAGCCCCCCCCCCATGAGTTAGACTCACGCCTGAGTCATGACCGATCATTGACTTGCCAGATCAGAAAGCTGACCCCTGTGCCCACTCATCACGTGATTCAAGACTGAGGGGCGCAGAGGGAGGGGCCACCTCACTCCAGAGGGTTCCCTGTTCGTTTCTTCCTTCTTCCTGCTCTGTCTCCTTCACCACCATGTCTGTAGCCTGACACTTGACCCCTCAGTTTCCAGCCTTCTTAACTCCTCCCTGCTGTCTGATGCCACCTTATGAGGACAGGTGCCTCCTTTCTGTCATTCAAGACTGCTCCTGGTGGCCTGACATCAAGCTACTTGGTCCCAGCCGCCATGCTTCCCCAGTGTCTCCAAATGCTGTGCCCAGGGCCCTGCCCCGGCAGGGTCTGCTTCACTAGGTGTTGGAGTAGCGCCAGCACCTACGTTCTAACTATCTCAGTGATTTCTGTTGTGCAGGCAGAGATGGAAGCAACTGCCCACTGCCTGAGGGTTGAGCCATGCTGCCTGGACTGTGATTCCACTCCCCATGTCTTAGTTAGGGTTACTGTGATGAAACACCATGACCAGAAGCAACTAAGGGAGGAAAGGGTTTATTTGCCTCACACTTCCACATCATGGGGGTCCACCATCACAGGAAACCAGAACAGGAACTCAAGCAGGGCAGGGAGCTGGAGGCAGGAGCTGATGCAGAGGCTATTGAGGGAGGGGGCTGCTTACGGCCTTGCTCTTCATGTTCAACCTGTTTTCTTATGGAACCCAGGGCCGCCAGCCCAGGGGTGGCCCTCCCCACATCAAGCACTAATTAAGACAATGCTGTATAGGCTTGCTTACAGCTCAGTCTTATAGAGGCGTTTTCACGATTGCAGTTCCCTCCCCTCAAATGGCTCTAGCCTGTGGTGAGTTGACACACTTAGCCAGCACACCTTTCTCCACTGTTAGTTTGTTTTGAGAGAAGGTCTTACGTAGCCCGGTCTGGCCTCCAACCTTCAAAGAACCGGAAGATGACCTTAACCTTCTTATCCTCCTACCTCCACACTAGAATCCTGAGGTGACAGGCATGCTGGGGTCACAGGCATCCCGACCATGACCAGCCTGGACTCTTCCCTATACCCTGCTGTGTCTTCATGCCCGGGCACACATTCTTCCTCTATGCAGGCGGGTCTCCTTGAAGTCCCACTACAAAAGTCCCCGGATGCTGCTTGCTAGATGCTGTCTAGCACCTGATTTTCTAACCAAGAGGTTTGCTGTGCTGTGTGATCTGTGTGGCTCTACATCACACCCCTGGGTTCCTAACCAACCCGTGTCCAGCCTCCAAGAGGCCCGCCCTGTGGTCTTTGAGGCTCTACTTCGCCTCTTTCATGGGATGACTGTGAACTCAGTGTATTGGTCTAGATGCCCCTGTGTGTATGTCTCCGATGTCTTCCACAATCTGTCTTATGGTGGAGCATAGTCAGCTTCTGGTAAACGGGGGGGCACAGGTCTTCTCTGGGTCTTCTCTTCCTTCCCTTCAGCCCTTTGGGATAATGAAAGTTGCATAATCACTTCCCAAGTATTTGTTGGTTGAAGGGAGAAATGTTTATATCTGATTTGGAGACAGAACTTAGAGACATTACTTGGCTCTGTACCTTGGGAGTAATTATTACTTTGATTTTTAATGGGTTGTAAGTTTGTGCCTATTAGTTAATTATACTGTAGCTGTGGATGAGAGAGAGAGAGAGAGAGAGAGAGAGAGAGAGAGAGAGAGAGAGAGAG
>NC_034603.1:80755871-80761666 GCF_900095145.1 Mus pahari | reverse complement strand
AGAGAGAGAGAGAGAGAGAGAGAGAGAGAGAGAGAGAGAGAGAGAGAGAGAGAATATGTGAATATGCGGAGGCCAAAGATTAGCCTCAGGACCCATTCCATCTGGTTCTTTTGAGACAGTGTCAGTGGGGCCTAGAGCCCACCCATTAGGCCAGCCGGTGAGCCTCAATGGGCTGCCTTTCCCTCCTTACCCCAAACTGGGATTAGAAGCACACCCCCCCATGCCTGATCTTTGATGTTGACTTTGGGGATCAAACTCAGGTACTTTTGCTTCCTTAGTGGGCATCTTACTGATGAAGCCCTCTTCCCAGACCCCCTAAGGCAGCGGTTCTTCACTTCCTAATCTGGCGTGACTGTTACTTTATAGCTGATATGCAACCCCGGTGAAAGGGTCATGGTGACCCCCCAAAGGCTCACAACCCACAGGTTGAGAATTGCTGCAAGGTTAGAGTCCACGTTCATTTCCTGTGTCCCCCATTTACAGAGGACCTGTTCTGCAGCAGATGATGGCCCAGTGATGGGACTTTGAAATGTTTCTTTCAGTCTTCTGTAGAATGGACACCATGGTGCAGTGGAAGTATGCGCAGCTATTTCTGGTCCCCCTTTCTCTCTAAGATGGGAATTTTGCTCTGTCCTTCAGAGTTTCTTTCTGTATTTACACTGCCATTGCTTTGATAAAGGGAAGGCTTGATAGCACCCGTCACGCCAGAGTGTTGGCCGTGGCCCTTAGAGAGCTCTTCATAAACCCGCTTCTATTTCCAGAGGCGAAACTGTTCCTGGTGGAGCACCTCACGGAGATGAGGAGGCTCACTTCTTATGCTGGCTGGATAGGTGCTCCTCTGTCTGTGATTATTCTGTGCTGGTACCTCTGACACCAGGAGAGAGTCACTCGCGATGGGAAGTGTGGGACCTTGAGATGGGATATTTCAGAGCATGGAGCATATCACGAGCTCTGCTGGATTGTAAGAATGACAGCAGGGAAATGAAGACTTTACTCTAAGGGAACATAAGAAAGAACCTGGATATTCTGTTTCCTGAGCTTCCTTTTAACATATGTGTGTTTGAATGTGTCGGTAAGTATGAGCATGTGTGTGTGTGTGTGTGTGTGTGTGTGTTGCATGCATGTGTATGTGTGCAGAGGCCTGAGGAGGATGCTGGATATCCTGATATATGACTTTTTACCCCATTACCTTGAGATTGGACCTCTCAATAAAGCTAGGCTGGGGCCAGTGATCCTTAAGTCTCCACTCCCCCATAGCACTGTATGTAGACACACACACACATACACACACACACACACCACACATGTGTAGCCATGCCTGGTTCTTTGTAGGTGCTGGGGTCTGAACTTAGGCAAAGATCAAAGGATGCATAGCAAGCATCCTTTCCCTACCATCTCCCTAGCCCCAAATGTGTGTATGTGTGTGTATTCTCCCTCAAATATTTTTATATTTGTTTCATTTGCTTGAATAAAGTGTCTGACAGTTCAGTTTTGAGGTTTACCCCATGCCTAGCCAGTTGTCCCAAAAGTACTTAATGAATAATCTCCCCCTTTAAAGGTTTTGAAATGTTGTAGCTGGACTTTGGCTACTTTGTGCATTCTCTTTTCTTCCACTCTGCTCCACCCCTTTCCCACCCTTTCAACCCCCTAATGCTAGATAGGAGAGGAAAAAGGACAGAGAGGAATGGGGGCAATGTTGTCATTAGACTACTTCCTGCTGATCAGGGGTGTTGAGTTCCTTGGGGCAAGTTTGATCTTTGTCATCAGGGTATCTAATATCTGATTTCTTCTCCTTGTTGTTTCTTCTTTGCACATGACTACTTAACAAACCATTACCAACAACAACCAACCAACAACCATCAACCCACCAATAGCCAACTCCTTGGGGCCCTAGCATTTATATATCCTCTGCAGAGAATTCCAAATGTCACACAGTTGTAGAAACTATCTGCCGCTGACAAAATCACGCCCCTGCTAGAGCACGAGGCAAATCATAGTCTGCTGCTGCAGACAATCTGAAGCAGCCCATATCCCTCACCTGGGATTAAAACAAAAGCATATTCTTATTCTGTGTTTTGTTTTGTTTTTAAGGAACCAACATTCTCATGATAAAATGTCACAGTTGCTATTAATAAAATCCATTTATCTGCTGAAACAGGCAGCAGCAATAACAAAAAGCTAGATGAATATCAAACAGGCAGGAGGTGGTATGTGTGGCTTCTGGGTGGGGACTATGAGTCTGGGGTCAGGCCCCAGTTTCAAATCCTGGTGTGGTCATTTTCAGCAGAGTATCCTTGGGTGAGTTACAGAATTACTCAGAATTGTAGACAAGAGGCCATGGGATCCAAGGAGGTGGAGTCTGATGTCTTTCTGACTGTGGAAGCATTGAGACAGCGACACTGTGCTCCGGTTACTTTGTTTCCCTGGGACAGATATAGAATTCTCGGACAAAGCGAGACTTAGAGAGAAGATGGTCTGTAGTTCATCCTGGTGGGGAAAGCTGGGCAGGGACACAGTGATCACATTTCATCTGCACAAAGGAAGCAGGGAAGGAGGGAGGAGGAAGGAAGGGAAGGAGGTAGATGAGAGGGAGAGGAAGATGGAGATGGAGATGGAGAGAAGACCAGGTTCTAAAATCCCAAGCCACCCACCCCGTGATATGCTTCCTTCAGCAATGTTCCATCCATCTCTAATTCTTCCCCTTTATTTTTTTATTTTATGCATCTGGATGCTTTGCCTGTATGTGTATCTATGCATTGTGAGTTGGATCCCAGACATTGGACAGTTGGAGTTTAATTTTTGCTTTTGACTGTGACTGCATCCTGATATTTTTCCCTCTTGAAGGAAGAAAATATTTTAGTGGACCCCATAGTTAAGAGACTTTTAATTGTAAAAGGACTTTGGATTTTAAAAGATATTGGATATTTTGAAAGGATTGAACTTTTAATATGTAAAGACTGTGGGATTTTTAAGGTTGTTTAGATCTTGGGGATGAATAAGAAACTAAGGGTTGAGGTTTACTAGTGATGTGTTTGTGTGTAATGTTGACAAGGGGTCAATTGTACTGGCTAGTTTTGTGTCAACTTGACACAGGCTGCAGTTATCACAGAGAAAGGAGCTTCAGTTGGAGAAATGCCTCCATGAGATCCAGCTGTAGGGCATTTTCTCAATTAGTGATCAAGGGGGAAGGGCCCCTTGTGGGTGGGACCATTCCTGGTCTGGTAGTCCTGGTTCTATAAGAAAGCAAGCTGAGCAAGCCAGGGGAGGCAAGCCAGTAAAGAACATCCCTCCATGGCCTCTGCATCAGCTCCTGCTCCCTGACCTGCTTGAGTTCCAGTCCTGACTTCCTTCAGTGATGTGGAAGTGTAAGCTGAATAAACCCTTTCCTCCCCAACTTGCCTCTTGGTCATGATGTTTTGTCCAGGAATAGAAACCCTGACTAAGACAAAAAGTGTAGCCTGAGGAGGCTGCTGTCAGATATTCTCGGACCTGTGAGGACCGTGTGAGCCATGTTGGGGCTGGGACTCGAACTCGGGTTCTTTGGAAGGACAGCCACTTGTCCTAGGGATACAGCTATCCAGCTCCAAGCCTCCACGCTTTAAAGGTTCCACAGCCTTTCCACACTGCACTGCCAACTGGGGACCAAGTATCCCAAGGGAACATTTCTCATTAAAACTGCCACACACGGGAACGTAAGAGTAACCAAAACCCAGGCTGCGGGCACCCTGTTCCCTTCGTTCATGTGCTGCGTGCATTGTAGGCTCCCGTGCAGAGTAGATGTCACGTGGAGCCTCCTGCGGTGCAGGTCACCCCGGAGGAGTAAGGTGTGGCGAAGTCCGTCGTGTGCATGCTTGGTTTTGCCGTTCCAAGCTTGAACTGTGCTTCCGGGCGGGGATCACACTGTGATCTTTAAACTTCCTGTTTGCCTCTCTACATCTCCGGCACTTGGGGGGCTATTAGAGAAGTAGATTTATTAGGCCCCCTTTCCTCTTCCAGATGCAGGTTCTCAGTAGGCTCATCCAGTTGTTTACTAGTTGCCTGCCGTTCTGGCGTAAGCAGAAGTGAGCCTCGAGCATTGACACCCTTGCTTTATTTCCTGCAGGTATCTCCCCAGCCGCATCACTGTATCACTACGTGATGGTTCTATTTTTAATTTTTCAAGGAACCTCCAAGTCCTTCATGACAGCAGTGTTAGTGTACACACCCATCAACAACAGTTCGTTTTTTGGTACACCCCTGCCAACATCTGATACCTTCCATGTTGCTGATGCTGACTTCACGCCCCCACCCCATTATCCCAGGATCCTTTGCCTGATGAAGACAGGTGGTAGCCTACACCTGGTCTTTACTCAGAGGTTTCCAGAATTTCACAAACGACTGCACCTTGGTGGGGTTAGAGGTTGGGATAGTCAGTTGTGTCTGACATCACTTAGTTCTAGGGCCTTTGGGAAAGCCACTTTGTGTAGCTGAGTCTTGCTTACCCTACCTGTTAAGTGAAGTGTTTGGACTAAGTAATTGGTTACAGTTGCTCTCAACAGCAAGGGAATCTCTGATTCTTTCAGTTGATTGTTCAGTATGTTATCCACAGAGACTTGCAAAGTCTATGCTGGCTTCCCACCCCTGAAACAATCCCTGATTTCAAACAATTACTCAGCCAGGGTTTGTCAGAGTGAGGACATCTGTGTGAGCCTGTGCGCTACTTTAATTTGAAAGGTTAAAAAAAAATCACTTATAAAAAAATGCAGGCAACAGACTCAAAAACGAGGGTTTAAACACTTCCTGTCATATGTTGTCTCCCTGCCCTCCACTGCTCCCCTTCATCAACAGGGATGACAGAATTCATCTAGGCAACAGATATTAAACAAGTTTCTGTTCAAGGCTGCTCTGCTGGGTGAAGCAGCGCACAGAGATGCTCCAAGCACGAGTCAGGTCCCGTCATCTGCACGCTCCTGGGAGTTTGCAGAGAACAAATCCAGTGAGATGGACAAGGGCCCCGGGCAGAGGGGCAGCTGTGCAGGATCAGGGATGAGGAACAGTCTTAGCGAGCTCAGCTTTGGGAAGTGGGATTATCTAAAATAACACCTGCCTCCTGCCAGCTCCTGGGTTGGCACGCTGGCCCCGTTGCTACATTCTTCCAGTAGCCCTGGCTAGTGGCATCCCTGTCAGTTGGCCAAACTGAGCAACAGAGGCCTCATTTAGTCTGCTGGGGCCACCTCACTAGTAGGTGCCAGAGCCAAGCTTCTGAGTCCAAATTCTGCATTTTGTTGTCATGGACAGGAACTGGTAGCCAAGGGCCAGCTGAGGTAGATCTTGGCATTGCCACAGATGGAGACTCAGAGGTGATTCCCAGGGCCTGGAGAGTTTAGCACACCTCTGAGGGCAGTCATGCAAGGCCAGGTCCTCACAGTTGATTAGGTCAGCCCTAACTTTTAAAATAAGTTGTGATAAGACTTACACCACACAACAGTGACCATTCAGTGGTCATCGTGACAACCAGTGACCACAATAGTGGTCAGTGAATTGAGAACATGAACATTCACAATGGTCAACTGTCCCATTTTCTACTCCCAGATAGCAACCACCAGTGTACTCTGTCTCTGGGTTTCTACGTTTGGGTATTTCACCTACGTTTGGGTATTTCACCGACGTTTGGGTATTTCACCGACGTTTGGGTATTTCACCTACGTTTGGGTATTTCACCGACGTTTGGGTATTTCACCGACGTTTGGGTATTTCACCGACGTTTGGGTATTTCACCGACGTTTGGGTATTTCACCGACGTTTGGGTATTTCAC